>NC_037669.1:139387207-139687207 GCF_003255815.1 Theropithecus gelada
AAGGAAGGAAGGAAGGAAGGAAGGAAGGAAGGAAGGAAGGAAGGAAGGAAGGGAGGGAGGGAGGGAGGGAGGGAGGGAGGGAGGGGGGGAGGAAGGGAGGAAAGAGAAAGAGAGAGAAAGAGAAAGAAGAGAAAGAGAATGAGAGGGAGGGAGAGAGGGAGGAAAGGAAGGAAGAAAGGAAGAAAGAGAGGGAGGGAAGGAGGGAGGGAGAAAGGAAGGAAGGAAGGAAGGAAGGAAAGAAAGAAAAACTGTGCAATATAGACTGTGATTAGGAATCAAGACAAGAAAAATTATCACTACTGCATAGGTAGTCCTATTGCAGACAAATGAGCTAGATTTATACTAGCTGTATGTCACTCCACATATCTAGTCACAAAACACCTACTTCTATAAATTTTTTCATTTCACAAAAGAAATATTCCTCCTTATTACTTCCTCCAAATGAAAATTCAAGTGATGGAAATAACCTGAAAGCTTTAACTGCAGACTTCCTTTTAGCTCTAAGATTATGTGGACTGTAACTGGCAAGTGTGTTGTGAGGATGTAATGAATACCAGGAGCAGAAATAATCAGTTCCATCATTCTCGGCGTTATTTAAACAGTGGTTTATACAGTGACATGGGCAGCAAGAAATCTGTTCTCCTCCTCCAGCTGGAATAGTCACGCTGAGCTGATCTATTTAATGATTACTGGCTAAATATTTACAACAAGTTGCTTTTGTTTTAAAGCTCAGAGTCAAGATATTTAGAAACTATGAAGAGTTTATTTCCAGAGGTCACAAATTAACATTCTTGACTTCAGGAAAATGTAACCATATATGGTACAACATTTTTATTCGTGGTAGTAATATATCAGAGGACAAGTCCTGATTGGGTGTGAAATATCGAGCTCTTCTCTGCCAAAGCTTACCAAATAGTTAGAAATCATTTTCATTGTTAATTTGTTTAATGCTTAAACTGCTGTTTGTTCTCTTTAATACATACTGAAGATTATAAAACTTGAACTAATTAATCGACAATCATGTTAAAGCAGCATTATTGGATTGCTGTCTAATCAGATTTCATGAAAAGGTGATTTTGTTCTTTTCAATCCTATAGAAAAAAAGGTAAAACTATACATAATGATTTCATTTTTTGTAATGTGCTTTTACAGGAAGAAGCACTTATTGAAGAGATTCCCAAGAATGAAGTGATTGAGTTTTTCACAATAACTTACCACACATATGCTAGAGAGCAATATATGTTTCAGCACAGTTACCAGACACTTCAGAGACTGGGCCTCACCGTCCCTCCAGCCCCCAATTTTTTGTCTCCTCACTTCCTTTCCTGTGCTTTAACAGCATCTTCTCTCCTGGTCCGCAACATGCAATTCCCCCTTTCACTTCAAGGAGCCTGTAGGTCCTATTTTCTCTCTCTCTCTCTCTCTCTCTTAATAACTTCTCCCTTCACAGATTACCCTCCAAGAAGGATGCAAGCCACTCTCCCAAGTTTGTGGTCTATGTGTATGTGCAAGTGTGTGAAAGAAAACATATATAGAGAAGTACACACAACAAAAAGGTATACTTTAATGATTCAGTTTCACTCCTAATAGTACTGATGAACGCAAATTCTTTATTTTAATGTACTCCAATTTGTAATCTTTAATGTTTTTGTGTGTTCTACTTCATAAATTTTTCTCTACCCAATGCTGTAGACTGAATGCTTATGCCCCCTTGTCTCCAAATTCATATGTTAAAACTTAGTTCTAAATGTGATGGTTTGGATGTTTGTTTCTTACAAATCTCATTTTGAAATGTGATTCCCCAATGCTGAAGATGGGGCCTCATGGGAGGTGTTTGGGTCATGGGAGTGGAGCCCTCATGAATGGCTTGGTGCCCTCCCTGTTGTAATGAGTTCTCACTCTATTAGTTCATGCAAGAGCGGGTTGTTTAAAGAGCCTGGGACCTCTCTTGCTCCCCTTCTTACATGTGACACACTTGCTCCTCCTTCACCTTCTGCCATGATTGTTGGCTTCCTGAGGCCTTCACCAGAAGCAGATGCTGGCACCATATTTCTTATACATCTGTAAAACCATGTACCAAAACAGACCCCTTTTCTTTATAATTTACTCAGAATCAGGTCTTCCTTTATAGCAATGCAAAACAGACGAATGCAGATCGTATTAGGAGATAAGGTTATGGCAGATAATTAGGTCATGAGGGAAGAGCTAAGAGCTCTCATGAATGGGATTAATGCCCTTATCAAAGAGGACTTAGAGAGCTTCTTTGCCTTTTCTGCCATGAAAGAACAGAGTGAGAAGGAACCAAAAAGTGGGCCCTCAAAAGACAGTAAATCAGCCAGTGACTTAATCTTGGATTTCCCAGCATCTAAGCCTGTGAGAAATAAATACAGCATCTGTTGTTTATAGGTCATTCAGTCTACAGTAGTTTGTTATAGCAGCCCAAACAAAGACACCAAAGTGATGAAGATATTCTTTTACGTTGCTTTCTAAAATATTGTTTTGCCTTTTGCCAACAGCTTTCCCTTTCAGAATTCAGAATTATTTTTTGTATTTGTAATTTTATTGTTGCTATGAGATAGAAGTCAACATCTTAGGCAGAGAGAACAGCTAGCACTAAGACAGCTGTCAGGATCCTGAGTCTAAGCAGGAAGAGGAAGAAGAGGAGGCTGGAGCCAGCGAATGAGGCAAGAGGGAGAGGAAATGAGGTGTAGAGGCAGCCATTGCCATGTACTGAAGAACCTCTTTGACCTTGGTAACCTTTTTAAATTTTGTTCTAAATATATGGGAAGCTATTTAAGAATTAGGAACAGGAGTGTGATATGATAAGATTTACCTCACTAAGAATCACTGACTACTGTGAGGATAATTAACAGAGATGCACAAGTAGATGCAGGTGAACCAGTTAGGAGGATTCTGCACTTTGCCAGGTGAGAGATCATGGAGGCTTGGACTGGGATCCCAACAGTGGAGGTGGTGAACTGTGAACAGACTTGAGGTTTGTTTTAAAAGTAATGTTAACAAGGTTTTCTGATAGATCAGATATAGGCTTGACAGAGAGAAAGTCATCAAATACGATTCCAAGATGATGATATTTACTGAGATAAGAAAAACATCAGTTAACATTTTCTTGGCTCAGCGAAACTCTGATCCAGGTTGTGAATGTTTCCAGAAGTAGTCTATATCACCAATTTTGGACTTGATGATAAAAAACTTACCTTGTATTTGATAATGCCTTCCTAGTTAATGTATAAGTTTGTCAGTTACTATATCTTAAAGTTATTATACAAAATAACTTTTAGATATTTGTCAAGCATTCTCATAGGCACTATTCATTCAATCATCCCCTTGAAAGGTTCGCAGAGCCATTAGCCCCTCTTACTTTCAGCAGAGGAAGAGTAAATACAATATTTAATAGGTAGCGAAGTTGAATCTTCAACTGTCTAGGACTCTAGAATTCCTTGCTTCTTTTATATATCTTATGTAACCTTAGTAACTGCAATATCAATGGCTAAGTACAAAACCACTAATAAGATGTTTGCTAATTGGTTGATTGAATGGTACACACCTGTTATATCTGGGTAAAAAAGATTCTTAGTGAACTATCTACTGATTACACCAGGAAGCCAAAACCGAATTCTATTTCTTCTACTTGATGGTGTTATCTATTTTTAATTAAGTTTATCTAGAAATATTTAACTTTTAAGCCTAAATATATTTTCTAATTAAAGTATATGAACATACCCTGGAGTTATCTCCCTGCTAATTTTTCCTAATCTGTTTATTTGAAGTCTCCTTAGCGAGGAGGTATGAACTGAAGCATGAATGATAAAGAACGAAATGTTGTTTCTACCTGAACTTAAAAATTCAACAGAAAGAACTCATCAGCAGCAATTAGTGTCAAAACCCAGATGGTCAGAAGAGACAGACCGTCACCTGATTTTATTAATTTATTAAGGAAACATTTAACGTTGAGATGGGTCTTCAGAAATGTACCCCAAATATGTTATTTTTCCAATAGGCTAATTTAATTAATTCCAACTGGGTTAATTTGAACACATTATCATTGTTTATCTAAAGAGAAAGAACAGGTACAATAAGTTCTAATATAGTGGAGTGAACAGAAGACTGAACCCTTTAAATAATTAACGTGAATTCAAGTAACAATAGTTTAAAATCTGAATGTGTTAAATTGTCCCCTTAGAGTAAAAGTAAAAATAAACTTGTGATACCTGGCATTTGTATAGTGCTTTATAAATTCCACAAAGTGCTTGTACATATTCTGATTTGATATTTACTATCACCCTTAATTATATCTATAGTTTACATTCAATTTAATGACTGTGCCGGGCATAATGCTCAATGTTTTACATACATTATCTTATTACATTTTGTTTGAATAACTTACAAAATAGGTTAGTCAAGTAAGGTTTTTGGTGATCAGACAAATATATACTGTCTAACTTAAAATTAAAAATATGCCAATTTTAAAGACTGGAACTAAGGCAAATTGAAACACTTTCTTTAAAAGCATCTAGTTCCAATGCTTCTTCAGACTTTATCACATTCTGTCCAAGGTTCACATTTTTATGACAGTCTGTCTGGCCTGACTTGGAGTTTGTACCTATTCTCTTGCCCAGATGTTTCAATCTGATTAAGACTAATTTCTGAGCTTGGAAGGTGGAAATAAAAGAAGATTGCTTTACCTGTAACCACTTTGGCATTGACATAGAAACTAAAGCATACCATATAACATTTAAAGGGAAAAAATACATGAAAAGTTAATGCTACCTCCCAGATTTCCAGACTCAGTAGAGAGAAAAGAGGAGAAATCTCAGGCTATATACACAGGGCAAAGGAGAGGTCGGGTGGCTACTGCAGCTTTTAAGTCTCTAAGAAGCTACATCAGTCTCGATAGTCACCAAGAAACAGACCTTCTGACAGCAAGTCCAGCAAATTTAATAGTAGTAGGTGCATCTTTATACATATATATATGCAAATATTCCAAAATCTGAGAAATCTGAATTCTGAAATCTGAAACACTTCTGGTCCCAAGCCTTTCAGACAAGAAATAGTCAACCTGTATCTACCAGACATGGCATTTTGCCTTTTTATCCAGAACCCTCCAAACCCTAAGGTTTGGTGGACTACTTCCTAGGGTGACTGCCTCCTACCAATTCTGCATTTTCCTGAATATTTAGAGATAAGTAGCAGTTGCTCAGATGATAGCTAATAAGAGTGATTGCTGCCAGTCACAGTGGCTCACACCTGTAATCTCAGAACTTTGGGAGGCTGAGGTGGGTGGATTGCCTGAGTCTAGGAGTTTGAGACCAGCCTGGGCAACATGGTGAAACACTGTTGCTACTAAAAATACAAAAAATTAGTTGGATGTGGTGGTGTGCACCTGTAGTCCCAGCTATTCAGGAGGTTGAGGTGAGAGAATCACCTGAGCCCGGGAAGTCTAGGCTACAGTGTGCTGAGATTGTGCCACTGTACTCCAGCCTGGGCAACTGAAGTCAGCCCCTGTCTCAAAAAAAAAAAAAAAAAAAAAAAAAAAGGTTAATGAATTATGATTTTCTGTTGGCTGAACCTTTCCTCCCTAAGAAATATCTCTCTCAACTCATTAACTGACTAGACTGAGGTCTGGCCTTCAGATTTCCCTAATATTCACTCCAGACAAAATAGCTGATACCAAACCTCACAGGCTAAGATAACTGGAAACCCAATAACTACAGCTACTTTGAATAAAAATTAAAAACTGAAATACATATACCATCTAAGGCAAATGCTATTATTATTAGCTAATCACACACTATTTACACATAACTTCACATGTAAATTCAAACCACTGCATTAAAAAGCTCAAGTTAAAGCTTACACCAATGTGAGAGCTCTTACTAAAAAATGTGAATGCTGGTCAGGCAGAAAGAATGGAGTTGTGAAGAACGAAATGATGAAAATAAAGTGCCTACATGCCTAGCATAAAGTAGGCAGTTATTAGTTAGAATTTCTGTCTTACTTTTAGCAATCATACATATTGTAAATAAAAAGCCAGATTTGTGTCTTTTTTAAAAATTGGTACAGCTTCAGGCACTGTATGAGTTTTCTGAGGCTGCTGTAACAAATGCCACAAACATAGTGGCTTGAAATAGCAGAAATTTATTCTCTCACAGTTCTGGAGGCCAGCATCTGAAATCAGTATTGTTGGTCTGAAATCAAAATGTGGCAGGGCTGCGCTCCTCAGGAAGCTCCAGGGGAGAGAATCTGTGTCTTGCCTCTTCCAGTTTCTGGTAGCTGCTGACATTTTTGGTCTTGTGGCTACATCACTCCAGTCTTCATGGAATCTCCCTCTGCTTTGTCTTCACACTCCCATGTTTGTTTCAAATATCCCTCTGTTTGTCTTTTGTAAGGACACTTGTGATGACATTGGGGCAAGAAAATCCAGAGAAATCTCCCATCTCAGGATTCTTAACTTGATAACCATCGACAAAGACCTTTTATTTGGTCATAGAAGGTAAAGTTCATGGGTATTAGGAATTAAGATATGGGATGCCCTTTTTAGCCTACACCACAAACACTTATGCTAACACATAGTAAGGTGTTAACAACTATTTGTTGAATGAAATCTCTTTCCAAAGCCTCTTTCTTCTAGCTCTTATGATCTGTATTATTGATAGCACTTTGTCATATACTCATAGATATGTCACTTGTCATATACTCATAGATATGTTATTTTTACATCTTTTCACTCCTTCCAGTGATCAGCTAACAAAAGTGCTTTTAAGCAACATGATTTTGAAGAAGACATCATAGACATGTTAGACTAGAAGCAGATGCCAGTCTTAATATTTTGAGCCATGATGGAAAGTAGCAAGCAACAAGGGGATGGTTCATTTAAAAATCTATCACTTTCCAAGTATACTCATGTTGCTAGACATTTTTCCAATGAGGGACTAGGAAAAACACTGAGGACTTCTTTAACTTGGAAGTAAGTTCACCATCAGGTATTTAAGATATAAGATTGACATAGTGTGACAGAGTACCCTCATTTTTCTAAGAAAAGGAGAATGAGTTATTTTTTTCTCTTCGTTTCTCTTCTCTGTTTTCCTTTGTTCCCCACTTCCTACAGAGCCTTTTAAAAATGCAGATATAGCCTTTTACTCCCCTTCACCAGACACTCCTTACAGGGCAAGTTCATCTAACATGTGCTTAGAAGCTCCAGAGTGAAACTCACCTACCAGGAGACTGTCTCAAGAGAAAACAGTCAATTTACAACACAAAGTATCCCTGCTATGAAATCCTCTCCTATCTGGTGAGTTTTGGCCACCTTTACAACCTAGTTCTGCCCATGAAGATGCCAACTCAACCACCTGGTAGATAAGGCACCAAAGCGAGTATGTGGACCCCCGACTACTCACTTCTTCCCCTACATGCCATTTATGCCAACATGCCAGGCCCCCTTTTAAAAGAATATGCTTTCTACTCCAAAAGGGAAGTGGTATCCTTAGGCAGGAAGCCTATACTTCTTCCCCTAAGCTAGTTTTGGAATAAAAAGTCACCACTTTCTTTATACCAGGACTTGATCTTGTTAGTTGGAATCTACAAGTGGCAAGCGGCTGAACCTGTGTTTTGGTTACAATATCATGGATGACACAGAATGGTTTTCATAGTTGAAGAAATAATGTGGTTATCAAAGGGATGATATGGTTAGCAAGAGTATCCTCACATGAAACATTAGCATAAATGACTTGGTCTTGGAGAGAGGGTGTGTTCTGACTCATGGATCGATATAGTCTCAATGATGGAGCTGTGGGTGAAAACGTGTTCAGTTTCCATACTCTTCAAAAAGGCTGACGTAGTTGGGGAACAGTTTATAGTCATCTCCCAAAACTAAAGACAATTATCGTTTGCCTTTGTCTTCCCATGTAGAACTGTTCACAAAGGGATAATGAAAGTTTGTTGGAGATTTTAGTAGTCAGGGAAATGTTATAGCCATAGCTCTCACCGTAAGCAAATAAATTAAAAGTCTACTTGTTTATTCATCCTCCTATTTTGAGCATTCTGAATCCATTCATTAAATCTAAAATATACTTACTGAGCATCTCCCATGTGTCTTGTACATAGTGAGGTGCTGGGTATATAATGGAGAGCTTGATAGGCTTAGCCCCTTTTTGCAGTCCTTTATACTAACAAAATCACATCCTGTAAAACTTCCAACCCATTACAAAAAACAAATGAATAAGCTGATGGATTAGCAAAAATATACCAGCAATAACAACATCAACAAAAGTATCTCCATCAAGTTCTTTACAGTGTAACAAGTAAGGTAACACTAAACTTGGCATCAACATTTATTCATTTATTTGTTCACTGACAAGCATATAATGATACAAAAATGATTCACAAGAAGACCATAGAATATATTTGCTTAATTAAGCTCTGAGAATATTGAAATAAATAAAAATATTGAATCAACTAAATAATATCTTGGTTATCAAAAATAACATGATAAACAGGTAAACGATATAATTAAGTAATATGGATAAATAAAACATATCTTCAAATTTTTTATTACTGAAAAGAAATGAAAAGAGGACTTAGTATAAAAATGTATGTTCAAAAAGAAGAAAAGTTCCAGAGTTTAAAGGCTTTGGCATATATAGTATTTTCAAATGACAGAGTCTAATCAATAAAATTACAGAAGTTCCTTTATCAAAAAATGTTAAAAGGAGCTTCAAAGTAATTAATTTCCACATGAGAATATATAGTGTAAGCCAAGATGCAGAAACTTTAACTGTAATTAAGAGCAATTAGATTACTATCTGAAGGACAGCAAGTGAAAAGTTACTTCTGGAGAACTGGTATGACTCACGTGACTAATTGATTATGTAACATACATGACTCATTTTTCTTTCCTGCTACTAAGAGTGGAATAGACAGGCATTGACAGTGTCCCCACTAAATGAAACATTCTTCAACATTACATCTTTATGTCCAACTCACCCTAGACCTCTAGGTTTAATTGTAAACTGTTTCATTTAGCCTGTTGGAATCATAGCCACCTCACACTCCCAAACACAAAAGTCCCTAAAATCACCACAGGAAGCCAAGCAGCTCTCCTTGGTCCAAATGGTTTACTATTGTATGTAAATTTATTGTCAATTGTTCTACTTCCTTGGGCATTTTATTTCACTTAGTAACCTGATTTCTTCCCCCATTACTCTGTTGCAGATGAGACAGAGTCAGAACTGCTTTTAAAGGCACAGCAGTGACAGCTGGGAGTGAGGAAGGAGTCTAAGGAAACACCAAACAGAAAATCACAGTTGTCCATGGCACACCGGCCCCTGTATTTCAGAAATCTCCTAGGGCAATGTTGGATTGCAGCATTCTGCTTGAAGTATAAGGAACAGCCTGAGTCATCCAGAAAATGTCAACCAATGTTCAAATACTCCTTGTTCACGAAGACCTGGGAGTGGGTAATAAACTAATTTAAACTAGAAAGCTTTGTCATTTGGCTTCACTCTAAACAATTTGCTTGGCTGAACCTTCATTTCTTATAAAGCACGTATGAGCTTTCACCAAAAGATACCTCACTGAGGGCTCTGAGATAAAATTTACATCTCTAGGAAGCTAAAATAGCATTTCCTGAAATCTAAAGTGCCTGAGACCCAAGGATGATATTCATTATATGAAATAATTTTTAAAATGAGTTTATTATTCCCATGTACTTAATAATGATAATAGAAATAATAGCAGATAATGCTCACTGTATGTCAAACACCCTGTTAAAACCTTGTAGAGATTATCTGATTTACTCTCTCTACAACCCTTAGAAGGAGACATTATTATAATTTCTGAAGTACAAAGGAGGAAGCTGATGCTTTCACTGGTTCAACCCAGGTCTCACTGCAGACAAGGGGCAGAGCTGAATTTGAATTCTAGCAATTTGACTCAAGAAACAGAAGAAATATTTGATTCAAGTAGTTTTCTTGGTCATTGTACCGGGTATGTACATTTCTTTACCAAAAATATTAATGTGCTCTCTTAAAACTAAATCTATTCAGAAAACATATTTCTGTTACTTCAAAACGGAGTCAAATTTCTTGATTTAAAAAAAATACCTAGGGAATCAAAGAAGGTATGCAAGAGAAATTAATTCAGAATGTTAAGGTACACTTTCAGTTAATAAAAATCAATGAAAACATGGTTTCATCAATTTCATGAATAGAGTCACCAAACCCATTCAATTCTATGTAGCTTATTAAATTGCTTCATTCAATAAAACCTGTAACAAACAAACTTGCTAATTGATGGAACAAATAGCTATTTAGAAAATATGTGAATGATAGAAAAATAAAGACTTTCAGATTTATTACTTTTGAATATAATACACATGCATAGTTATCAACATGCATAGTTACTATACTCTTTTTAACAAGATGTTTTGAAGTACAGATTCTGTTTTGAAGTTCTGCTTCAAAAAAAATTTAATGTTTTTTTAATAGATATCGATTTGTTTACAAAATAGCATAAGGCTCGAATAAATTTAACCTCTTAGATGCCCTGCCATACAATTTCTTCTGCTCCTTTGCTTAGCAAATTCTTATACAAAGAAATTGCAAACACATTTTCAATCCAGATTAAATTATCACATATTCCTAATTAGTGGAACTTGAAATTTTATGTGAGTTCTAATTCATAAAATATTTTGACATCTTTGTGTAATTGTGCAATTACGCTTTGAATATCAAAGATAGAGGAAGATGGGTCACAGAAAGGATCCAGAATTATCTGGGAAGTCTGTGTTTATTTGAATGCTAAGGAAAATTTAAATGAATGTAATAGCTGCAAATTGCACTGATGATTCAGGCTCCTGTTTAGTTCGGTATTTGCAGGAAAACACAGTTACCTTAGCAACTAGTATATCACATGGGACATGCTGTAGCATGCAGAATGTCTCAAAGTCAAAAGCTTTTGCCTCTGGAAGATATCATACTAAGAAATAGGAAAATAAAGTAACCAAATCTTCCATTTAATGAATTATGTTATTTATCTCCTTGACAGGTAGAAAATAATTTATACTTAAATCAGTTTTTTATGCTATCCAAAATGATAATATTTATATTACATGGATAAAGAAAAAAACAAACTACACGCCCTAAGTGCACAAAGTAAGTCTTCAGTTGAACTATCTGAATAGTACATTGACTGCCTTGTAAACCTCTGCAACTGAACGATCTCTTTCTTTGGAGAGGGGTATTATAAATAAGATCCTAAAAATGTTAAATAGTAAGCTATTATCACTAAACATTAAGAAACGTAAGTTTTGTTTCTTGGTGGCAGTAACTCTAAAGTTATAAAATAATCGTGTGAGAATTTAAAACTATACTTTCACGAGTCTAAAACAGCCTAGTCGAGTCAAATATGAAATCAAACTGATTGCCATCAGCACTGTTACAGAGACTTAACTCATATTAATGCAAAGAAAAGTAAGTGGCTTTTTTTTTTTTTAAATTCTCAAACGTGTACATTGTTGGAGAAACAAATATTTACTGCATGTCTCCCTAGTGCAAGAATTTTCCAGAAACAAGAAAGAAAAGGTGACTGCCTTTGCAGTTCATGCTGTAGCTGAAAGAGACATACAAAATGAACGAAAGAAAGAAAGAGAGAGGGAGGGAGGGAGGGAGGAAGGAAGGAAGGAAGGAAGGAAGGAAGGAAGGAAGGAAGGAAGGAAGGAAGGAAGGAAGGAAGGAAGGAAAGAAAAGGAAAGAAAGAAAAAGGGAGGAAGGAAAGAAAGGAAGAAAAGAACAGAAAGAGAATGAAAGAAACAAGATAAATAACATTGTGGGGACTGCCATGAAGAATATGGAACAGAACTCATCTTCATCTACTTCTCTTCCCTTCCCTTCTGGACATTTCAGCCCTAAAACTATTGTATGGAGCAGAGTAATGTAAGGGGAGAAGGAGTTTGATCACTTAGTGTAGATTATCAGAGCCGGAACAGGGTGAGAACACCTGCAGTAGAGAGGGATGGTGGAGACTGGAGACTGGTTACATATAGGATAATTAATCATATAAGAAAATACACTAGAAACCATAGAAGCCAGATTTCTCACCTCAGGAAAACAGAGTTACAATTAGTAGAAAATGAGACAACTAGAATGAATCATGTACAACTGGATTGGAATGAAAAACATGGCTTTCAATGTATTTCCAGATAAGTATAGAAATAAATATGTAAATAGAAATATACTTTAGTAATATATAACAAATATATCTAATATCTAATATAATTTTATACATAATATATAATTACATATTATGTGATTATATGATATATAATTATATATTTTATATATGTTCCTTGACTCTTTCCACTGGGAAGTTTCGAGCACCAATACCACAATAGCAATAAGCATACTTGAAGCCCAGATTTTGGATTCTAAATACAATTTTCTGCCAAAAGAAAACAGGCTCTTTGAAAAGATGGCTAATTCCAGGGCCTGGGAAGGGAAAGTACAAGATGAGTCTGGAGCATCTTATTGCACCAGAACTCAAAGAGAGACTCAAATGATGACGAGAATATCTCATAAGGGAAAATAAGTCAGCTTGAAGAGGCTCCTACTAGTCAAATCTGGGACAATTGAAGCATCGAAATAAATACTGATAGTAATGGGTGAAAACATGTTGAATAAAATAGAGAACGATTCATTGATACAGATATAAATTAATAAATGAAAAAACTGGAAATTCAACAAGGAAAATGATATTTATACTTTCAAAATACCTCTCCGCAAAATCTTTACAAAGTACAAGGGAAAATGAATGACTTTATAGTGAAGAAGCCCAGCAGATACCACCTTCATCAAGTGATCAAAGTGAACATCACTTGTAAACAGCAGAATCCAACCCATCTGCCACCTGAGAGGATGCAATGAGAGGAACATGGCGTCATTTCTGTGATATTTCTGTCAATTATGCATAATTCAACCTAATCATAGGGAAATATCATGCAAACCCAAACTGAGGGACTTTTTACAAAGTAACTGGCCTATAATCTTAAAGAATATAGTCATGAAAGTCAGGGAAAGAGAAACTTTTCAGATCAAAAAGACTACAGACAACTAAATACAATGCATGGCTTTGAACTGGATCTATTTGTTATAGAAGATATTATCGGGACAATGTGAATAGAGCCAAACAATTACATGGTAGTGATGTATTAATTTTAATTTTCTGAGGTTGTTACTTATATTGTGACTATTTAGAAGACTGTCTATGTTTGTGGAAAATACGCATGAAAATCACAGGGAAAGATTGGGTCATGATGTCAGAATCTTACTCTCAAGTAGTTCAAGGATAAATTCCCTTCTACAGTATTATCTCTTCTGTAATTTTTAATTGTTTTGAAATAAAGTATTTGTAGAAATTTAATATGATAGATTAATACAATACTGCACATGGGCAACTCTCCTATTTGTGTTGTCCAGAAAATATTCTCTGAAGAGTTGACATTTCAAGCTGAGAGCTGAAAAACTATGTCATTCAAAAAACTGGATGAAGAGGTTTCCAGGCAGAAGGACCAGCTGGTGCAGAGGCCCTAGACATGAAAGAGTTTAATGAATTCCAAGACTAGAAAAATGAAAGTGTCCAATGTAGCTGGAGGCCTGGGAGGAGTGAAGAAAAATGCATAGACAGGCTCTCAGGAAGGGCCACACTGGTGATGATAAAAAGTTTAGAACTTTATTGAGGTGCTAAGGAAAACCAGTGAAAGATATTACCAAGGGAGTAATATGAACTCATTTATATTTTTAAAAACCACTTGGCAGAGAAAGGGGACAAGAATGAATATAAAAGAGATAAATTTAAAGGCTATTTGCAGTAGGAGTAAAAGATGGAGAAAAATGTCAGATATATTTTGTAAGTAGAAGTGATAGGATTTTCAGATGAATTGAATGAGGATGTTGAAGAAGAGAAAAACAAAGGGTAATGAGAGCAGCTGTTCCTTATTTAGAGTTTGCTGTGTGCCAGGCTGCCTCTAATCACTTCACACACATTTATTAACTCATTTAACCCTCATAACAATCCTATGGGACAAGTACTATTGTTAGCCCCATTTAAGCTTACTAAGGCATGAAAATGTTAAGTGACAAGACTAAAGTCACACAGTAGGTGGCAGAGCTGTGATTTGAATCCATGAACTGCATACTTAACCACACAGTATATATCTTTTTCTTTCTAAATCAACTTTTTGAGATATAATTTACATATAATGCAACACTTGTAAGTGTACAGTTCAATGAGTTTTAACAAATGTATGAAACTGTGTAACTACCACCACAATCAAGACACAGAAAATATACATCGCCTAAGAGTTTCTCCTGTAAACTTTTAGACTTAATTCTCCCCACCTTGTCCCTGATCCCTTCAGCTCCAAACACTAGCCAGTTCTGGATTTATTGATTTATTTAGAGACGGAGTCTCGCCCGGGCTGGAGTGCAATGGCCCGATCTCCGCTCACTGCAACTTCCGCCTCCCGGTTCAAGCAGTTCTCCTGCCTCAGCCTCCCGAGTAGCTGAGATTACAGGCACCTGACGCCACACGCGGCTAATTTTTGTATTTTTAGCAGAGACAGGGTTTTGCCATGCTAGGCTGGTCTTGAACTCCTGACCTCGTGATTTGCCTGCCTCAGTCTCTCAAAGTGCTGGGATTACAGGCGTTGAGCCACCATGCCCAGCCTAGTATTTCATGTAAATGGAATTATACAAGTATATGCTTTTTGTGTCCGGTGTCTTTCCCTTAGCTTAAATTAATTAATTAATTAATTTATAAGACAGAGTCTCTCTCTGTTGCCCAGGCCAGAGTGCAGTGGGGCAGTCTCGGCTCACTGCAACCTCCGCCTCCCGTATTCAAGTGATTCTTCTGCCTCAGCCTCCTGAGTAGCTGGGACTACAAGCCCGCACCACCATTCCTGGCTAATTTTTTTGTATTTGTAGGGGTTTCACCATATTGACCAGCCTGGTCTCGAACTCCTGAGCTCCTGATCCACGTGGCCTTGGCCTCCCAAAGTGCTGGGATTATAGGCATGAGCCACCGCGCCTGGCGGCTTAAATATTTTTCAGCCTCCACCATGTTGTTACATGGATCCAGAGCTTGTCTATTTTACTGTAGCATGCTATTCCAGTGTATGGATATAACAAAATTCGCTATCCATTTACTAATTGATGAATATTTGGACTTTTTACAGTATTTGGCTATTTTGAAGAAAGCTGTCAGAAACATTGGTGTACACGTCTTTTCATATAACTTTTTTAATGAAAAAAATTTGAGTACATATCTTTTCATAAAACTTTTTAAAATTACATTTTGAGTAAATGTAAGCCTAGGAATAGAATTGCTAGGTCATATATTCAATTTTTCAAGAAACTGCTAAACAGTTTTCCAAAGTTGTATCATTTTACATTCTCATCAGTAAAGTATGAGAATTCCTCTTGCTCCCATCTTTGTCAACATTTGGTATTGTCAATCTTTTTTAACTTTAGCTATTCTAGTGCATATATAATTTATATTTTTGTGATGGCTAATAATGTTTAATATTTTTAATGTCATTAGCGGCCATTCATATATTATCTTTTACAACTGTGTTTACTTTCCCCACACTTATTTTTTTTCTTTTTGTCTTATTATGTATGTATTGTGAATACTTTTTCCCCATCTGTGTCTGACAGCATTTTTGTTTTCTTAATTGTGTCTTTTGAGGACCAAAAGTTTTTAATTTTGGTTAAGTTCAATTAACATTACTTTTTTTCTAAGAACTAATGCTTTTTGTTGTCCTCAAAAATTTGCTTACTTCAAGGTTGCAAGTATTTTCTTCTATGTTTTCTTTAGAAGACAGCTTTAGCTTTTATCTTCGGTTTATGAATCATACCTAGTTTTGTGTATGGTTTGAGGTAATGATACTTATTTTTTTCTGATATGGATATCCAGTTGTTCCAAAACTATTTTTGAAAGGACTGTCTTTTCCCCCATTACATTAGCACTTTAATTAACAAGAAGAAAAGAAAAGAAATTAATTGATCATGTATGTGGGGGTCTATTTATGGGCTTTTTTCTGTTCCATTGATTACTATGTCTATCTTTATGCCAATTGTATAGTCTTGTTTATTGCAATTGTAATTGTATAATAAACGTTGAAACCAGATGCTGAGAGTCCTTAACTTTGTTCTCTTAGTTTGTAGAACAATTTTAGATTTTCAGGAAAACGAGAAGAGAACAGAGAGATTTCACATACCGTGCACCCACTTTTCCATGTTATTAACATCTTACATCAGTATAGGAGAATAGAATTGCTAGGTCACACGTTCCCTTTTGCAAGATGACACAGTTTGTAAACTATAGTGACAGACAACAGATTAGTGTTTGGAGTGGAAGGGATCAGGGGTAGAATGGGGAGAACTAACTCTAAAACGTTACAGAAGAAACTCTTAAGTGATGTAAATATTCTGTATTTTGATTG
Organism: Theropithecus gelada; assembly: GCF_003255815.1. Lineage (NCBI taxonomy): Eukaryota > Metazoa > Chordata > Mammalia > Primates > Cercopithecidae > Theropithecus > Theropithecus gelada. The sequence continues at coordinate 139,403,721 of NC_037669.1, forward strand.
TGGTGGTAGTTACATAGTTTCATACATGTGTTAAAACTTATCTGCCACAGCTCATGAATCAATATTGATACACTGTTATTAACTAAGGTCCACACTTTTATCACATTTACCTAGGTTTGCCTACCTTTTTTTTTTTTTTTTCGGGACACCACATGACATTTGCTTGTCATATCTCCTTAGACTCTTCTCGGTTGTGCCAGCTTTTCAGACTTTTATTTTTTGATGACCTTGACAGTTTCATAAGGTATTGGTTAAATATATTTGTTGGATGCCCTTGTATTGGAATTTGTTTTTTTAAAAATCATGATTAGATTAGGGTTATAGGGTTTTGGGAGCAAGATCACAGAAGTGGCATTTTCATCACATCATATGAGGCCTGCATAGTATAAATATAATTTATTACCATTCATATTGACCTTGATAGCCTGGCTAAGTAAGGTAGGGTTTGCCAGGTCTCTTCATCATAAAGTTATTCTTTTTCCTTCTTTCCATCCTGTACTCTTCGGAAGGAAGTCACTATTAAGGAGGTGGGGGTTGCATTCCACTTCCTTGAGAGTGGAGTATCTACATAAATTATTTGGAATCATGCAAAGGAAATTTGACTCTTCTTCCCATTTATTTATTTATTTATTTATTTATTCAATCATGTACTTATAACTCATGAATATTTATTTTATGCTTTGGGTTATAATCCAATACTGCTTTATTTGTTGTTCAAACTGTTCCAGCTTTGACCACTGGAAGCTCTTTCTGTTGGCTTTTGTGTCTTTTTCACACACCTCCCATAGACATTAGGTTGTTTGTAGGTTTTTTTTTTTTTTTTTTAAGCACTTCTTACTTTTCAGCACAGCGAGATGCTCCAGGTTCATCTAGTGTATTCCCCGTGTTAGTCCAAGAACCATCAATTTCTCCAAGGACTGCTGGTTCCTTTTATTGGAAAACAGTATTAGAAATCAATATTTGAATGTTAGGTATGCTCTATCATTTTTCAAAATTGTTTTGGATTTTTAATATCTTTCACATTTTTATGGAAAAACTCACTTATTTTGATTGAGAGCATATTGAATTTCTCCCAGGTTTTAGCTTGGACTCTAGACAGATTATTATATCTTTTATTGAAGTTAGAAAATCAGTGAGACAATTAGATGGGGATAGGGAATCAAAAATTCTATTTGGAGCACTCATCTAGGCCCTGTCAACCCTCCAAAATCTCAGGACCAGATTATTAATGCCTATTGTGAGATAATAGGGGCAACATGGGCATAACTAGTTAATTAATTAAAGAATGGCTTAAAACCTTTAAGCCGCTGGCTGGCAATATCCAAATCATCAATTTATCAGTTGCTGATTTATGTATGTTTTTGACATAAAGGACCGGGAATTTATAGCTGCAGCTCTTTCTCTGTAGTTACCTTGAGTCTTAGAAGAAGGGAAAGAATACAGCATTTCTTAAGCAGCAATCATATCTTTTATGTTGTTCAAGTATTTTGCATGCAAAATGTATTTAAAGACTTACAACCACCTGAAAAATAGCTATTATTCTTCCTACTTGTCAAGTGAAGATTGAGGTCTGAGAGAATAGGTAACTTCTTAGTCATGCAGCAGGGAAAGGTGGAGCTGTGGTTTAAATCCAGAATAGCATTTCCTGATCAAATATTGCATGGGACAGACACAAAAACTATCCATTGTTTATCTGAAATTTAAATATAACTGGGCATCCTGCATTTTTATTTGCGAAATCTGGCAACCCTAATCCAGGGCCATCTGGACTCAAAGGCTGTGCTCCTTTCATCCCACAATGTGCACTCAATACATCAGGAAATACATGCAAATTCAGAAAATATCTTTGCCCATATTCTGTCATTTAATTCACTTTAGTTGCCATATATGTAATATATATGAAAGTGGCCCACAATCCACACTTTGGAAAAAAGTTTAATTTTGATCTGAAGATGAGGAAGGAGCTTTTTAGGGTTTTTATTTGGGAGTAGACAGCTACATATGCCTTTAATAAAATTAACCTTTTGCTTCAATCAACTGTCATCAAATTGGAACTTTTTCCAACCCAATAATTCCATTACACATTTAAGCTGTTCTGTAGCACTTAAAAATACAATCTAAAATATCTGAAAAAAAGAAAGTAGACACAATGTCTTGTCACATTTGATGCTGTCAATCTCTAATTAAAAATACCCTACCAGAGAGACTACTGATGGTATTATTCTCCCTTTGGAGACAGAGCAACCTCTCAGTAAACTAGAAGAAATAATTAGTATCCTTACTTGCAACATACAGTGTAAATTTAAGTTCTTCATAATAAATCTTCAAGGTTTTATGACAAAAATCTCTTTCTAGCCTCATAGTCCTTAAAATTATAATTTTCCTCCTTAATATGCCTCCTGTCCTCTATTTCAGTGTGTAAGGATATTCTTATTTCCCACACTAGTAGATTCCGGTGCCTCTTAGTTTTATAAATATGAGAACAACATAAGTTCTTAAAAATTACATCAAAGTTTTCACAACCTTGGAGTACCAGGAACAATTTCCAAATAATGTATCAAAATTTTAAAAAGGCATAAAGGAGAAGGTTGGTAGATTTACCCTACAAAAATGTGGAGCGTTAGTATAGTTAAAAACACAGCAGACCAGGCGTGGTGGCTCACGCCTGTAATCCCAGCATTTTGGGAGGCCGAGGTGGGCAGATCATCTGAGGTCAGGAGTTCGTGACCAGTCTGGCCAACATGGTGAAACCCGGTATCTACTAAAAATACAAAAATTAGCCGGGCGTGGTGGTGGGTGCCTGTAATCCCAGCTACTTGGGAGACTGAGGCAGGAGAATTGCTTGAACCTAGGAGGCATCTCTTGAACCCGGGAAGCAGAGGTTGCAGTAAGCTGAGATCACACCACTGCACTCCAGCCTGGGCGACAAGAGTGGAGACTCCAACTCACAAAAAACAAAACAAAACAAAACAAAAAACCACAGTAACAAATTAAAACATCAATTGGTCAAAATATTTGCATATAGACAGATAATAGTTCCTAAACTATTTATTAGTTTTTTTCTCTGGTTTTATATTTTTTTATTTTTATATTTTATTTTATATCTGGTTTTATATTTTTATATTTTTCAAAACATGACATTCTGTTATTATTTTTGCCAGCATATTTGAAAATTTCTGTTCTTTTCATTATTTCCAATATTCCGTTTCTTCTGTGATGATTTGCTTTTCTTCGTTTTGAACTACTTCCTTTATTAACTATTTCAGTAAGAGTCATGGATGGTAAATTCTCTTGGCCTTCCATATCTGCATTTATTATTCATTTCTTGAATGATAACTAATTGTGTAAAGTTTCCAAGGTTCAAACTTCATTCCCTTCTTTCTTCATTCATTCAGATGAATTTAGTTTTTTCCTCTGATATCTTTTAATGTTTTTGCTTTACTTTTGATGTTCTGCAGTTTTGCTATGATGTCTCTAAACGTGGATATATATGTGTATATTCTGCTCAAATTTTGTTTTCCTTTTTTCACTTAAACAATAAAAAATGAAAATTTGGGCTACTTTATATTTGTATATTAATAAGCAAATATTGAAACTACAACATGTAGGGGTTAAAATATATTATACCTAAAATAGACCCAAATTCAGAGGCCACGTCATATTGAGGGGAGGGTCAAGATTCTGTGAGTATAACCATATGCAAAACCAGATATAGGGTCACCTATATGGGAAATAAAAGAGAGAGGGATTTGGAAAGTCATCTTTTAGTCCCCGGGCATGGACTCTAAACTTTCAAATAACTCTTTTGAGGAGAATTTAATTTCAGAAGTCGCAGCTCAGGGAGATGCACTGAGACCTCAGGCATATTTGGAGACTATTTTGAAATAGAAGACTGTAGCTGAGCCAGAAAGTGAAACCTCAACACATACGTGAAGCTACCATCTGCTGGTAAGATCCCAGGAAAGATAAAAAGGTCCCTGAGGCTCCATCTGCACCTTTATCCCTCTTCAATCACTGACTGATGGCCAGAGATTAGACAGTGACTTGGGCAAATGAGAAGCACAGTGGGAGATTTGGGCAGGGGCTACCCTGCTGCCTTCCATCTGACAGCTGTTAAGTGCCTCCACCCCAGGACTGCAAGTCTTATCCATACTTTATGCCACCTCAGGGGAAGCATTGCTTGTAGTTTTGACTAAGCTTCCCATTGGTAAAGGAGGGCCCCTGAAAGGATAAGCATGGAGCTAGGAATAGAAAAAAGCTCCACATTCTGGGGAAAGTGTTAACATCCTTTATCAGAGAAAGGTGAGGACTTTGCACAGTATCAAAGTTTCCCTCAATCAACTTAAAGGGATGAGAATAACAGAACCTGAGAAATTTTTCTTCTGGAAAGGAAAGATATACAGGTGAGCTAAATGTCCTTTGTGGGCATGCAAAATTTACTAGGATGAGATTGTAGCAAGAATAATATACTTCAACATATTGCCTTAATCTATGCAGGCTGCTATACAAAACACCACAGTCTGGGAGGTTTAAACAATGCACACTGATTTTCTCACAGTTCTGGAGGCCAGAAGTCTGAGATCAGGTGCCAGCATGATCAAGTTCTGGTGAGGACCTTCTCTTCCATGTTTGCAGAGAGCTGACTCCTCGCTGTATGCTCACATGGCCTTCCCTTGGTGACAGCTTGTGGAAAGCAAGCAAGCACTCTGATGTCTCTTTTTATAATGCCACTAATCCTATTGGACCAGGGCTCCATCTTCAAGACCTAATCTAAACCTAATCAGTGCTCAAAGACCTCATCTCCAAATACCATCACAATGAGGGTTAGGGTTTCAATATATGAAGATTGTGGGGACAAACGTCTGTCCAAAACATACAATAAACCATTGTGTTTAACGTCACCAGTGAAACCTAACTCTTGGTCTTTTCACAGCTCCAATAATAAAAGCCAGCCCCAGGTGACTCCAGTCACAGTGTTGCTTTTATAAGGTGTAGAGTTTGGAGAAATAAGAATGTTATCAGGAAAGAGGAAAGCTCTCCTGATGTTTAGAGGAGGAAATAAATTGGAAAGTGTGGAGTGGAGAGAAAGGAAGGGCCGGAGGAGAGGAAAGAAAGGCAGGAAATCACACTCAAATGTCTGTTCCCCAGAAACATAGCTGGGGGAGATTTCCAAAGCAGAGGTGTTTGTGTCATCTTGACTTTGCTACTTTGGGTCAATACTGCCACTAGTATTGGACTCCAGTATTTGCTGAACTACAGAAAAGGAACAAAATTTATTGTGGGTGTTTAGGCAGAAAGATAGCTTGAATTCAGGCCTTAGTTTCCTAGGCATGTGTAGTGTTAGCAGAAGATTCTGCAACTACCCCAGTACCACATAACGTGAAGTGAAATCACCAAGAGAACCAGGGGCCAGAAGAGGCAAATCCAGGCAAGAAGTTGGCAGGAGGTGCAACCTTGTGACTGAGTTAAGGGTAGGATCCATGGGTGTTGGAGATATCAGCTACTTGGAGATCAGGAAAGGGAAGTTCTATTAGGGATTGGTGCAGGAAGAAAGGCTGTACTAACCATGTGTTCCTGGTGTTTTCACATCTGGGGCCTTACTGACCCTGGAGAGTCTGCCCTTCCAAAGGCTAGCCAATTTCTGGAGATGGTAAAGGACTTGCTGTATGCAAGTGCACCTTTCATATGCAAACCAACCAATCCAATGCCTACATCCCCAACCATTTCTATTAAACTCTTACATTCAGGGACACTATCCCCCTGCCCTAAACACCCCACCACCAGGTGCCAAATAACTAGAAATAGCACCTAAACCTAGAGGCTGCTGACATTATTCAAACTAGCCAATCCTAAGCTTGCTTACTCTGCCTCATCCACTTCTTCCCTCAGATATCATAATAAAGCCTCTTGCCTATGCTTTTTCCTCAATTCCCTTGCCTCCTGATCCTGGTACTTACCCATGTGGCCACCCATGTGAAGTGAGGTGTCCCCTTCTCTTGGAACTGTGAGTAACAAACTATCTTTTCAATGGGAACTACCTATTGATCTATTGGCTTTACCTTATCTGAGTAACAATAAAATCTGCATTTTAAAAGAGAGGCCAATACTCAGAAATCAGTGGCACAAGACAGTGTATTCATAGACCAACCTGGAGAAGACTCTCTCATCCTAGACATATTATATTTCTTCTGCAACCTGAACACATTCAGGGAAGGATGATGGCAGGAGAAACTCCTTGACGGGAGGAAATTGTCAGATCTTTGAATTGACACAATGTGTATCTCAAAATGACCCCTTAAACAAGGACAAATTCTGCTGTATTTAATTTGAAATATTTAACTTCTCCTGACCCACAGTGAACTCACATTAGCCACTGAATGGTACATACATTCGAGAGAAAGGAAGCATACTTAGAGAGTAGAATTTTCTACCCCAGGTCCCAGTGTTTAATAGTTTTTAAAAGAAATAAATTCTTTTCATTGGGATTTATTTATAATGATTTATAAGGATTTATTATAGATGAATGCATATTCATTGCAGATAAATTAATTGGAATATTTATAATTCAATATAAAGAAAAACAGCTTATTGACTCTCACATCATTTTTTAAATGTATCTCTCCACGTATTCATTTAGTGACTGTGTTATGTATATTAACAATATTTTAAAGAAATTTTCCATACAATTAAGTGGCTTTACTATTAATCACGTAGTTCATTTAATCAGTACCCTGTGATTAGATATTTTGATTTCTTTCTTTTCTAAAATAATACTTTGATGAATATCCAGGTTTGTAAAACTTTGTGTGCATTTTATATTATTTCTAACTAGATATATTTATGGAAATAAAACGAGAGTTCCATTTTCAAGACTTTTTGATCCTTTGAACATTTTGATGACTTTTTGTTTATATTACCAAATTCTCTCTAGCTGTGCCAATTCATACACCTACCAGCAGTATATAAAATGCCCATTTCTCCCTTCTCTTGAACACATACTGCTTTAAAAACAATTTTTTTTTTTTTTAAGACAGAGTCTCATGCTGCCGACCAGGTTGGAGTGCAGTGGCACGCTCTTGGCTCACTGCAATCTCCGCCTGCTGAGTTCAAGTGATTCTTGTGCCTCAGCCTCCCAAGTAGCTGGGATTACAGGTGTGTGCCACTATGCCCAGCTAATTTGTATATTTTTAGTAGAGACGGGGTTTCACCATGTTGGCCAGGCTGGTCTGGAACTCCTGGCCTCAAGTGATCCATCCGCCTTGCCCTCCCAAAGTGCTGGGATTACAGGCATGAGCCATTGTACCTAGCCTTCAAAATACATTCTTATAAAATCTTTGCAGATAGAAAAAAAAAAGCATCTCATACTTGTAAATTTCTTTTCTTTGATAATCAATGAAGAAGAAAAATTTCATATATCTGAAAATTTCTCGTATATCTCATATATGCCCTTTATTTAAATTGTGAATTCAGATACTTTGTTAACTTTCTTGGGATATATACCTCTTCCATAATCATGTCTAAAAGTTTCCTCTCTGCTGGGGATTATTAACCTTGTTTGTCACATATGATGCAATTTTCCACCTTGCTAGATATTATCTTCTAATTTTGTTTTTAGATACATGCATTTCATTTTTATTGACAAATTTTAATATATGTATATATATATAGAAATATGAAATACAAAGATAGGTGTATGTTCCACAAATTTCCCTTTAATTCACAATTACTCATGTAATGTTAAAAATATGTCCTTACTGGCAGAGAATAATAGCTGTAGTAAATTAAGGAAACAAGTTTAAACAAATGTGTGCTTACTCAAACTCTGCCTACCAGAAGCTGCTGCTCTCTCTGCCCACACAGCATTCACATGACCTTCAAGAATTTCAACACCCTAAAATGTCCTTTTCACTGGTCCTTCAGAGAACAATGGATACAATAATAACTGTCAGTGTCAAGGGTCTTATAGTAATTTCACATTCCTCCACAGGTAAGATCTCATTTAACTCTAAAAGCTTGTCAATGTTGTCTCATCTTACATATGGAGAAATGAGCTCAGTGACTTGCTCAGCCACACCTGGGTAGTGAGTAGGATGGCATGACCACTACAGGCATACCGCGTTTTATTGTGTTTTGCTTTATTGTGCTTCAAAGATGTTGCATTTTTAACAAATTAAAGGTGTGTGGCAATTCTGTGTTGAGCAAGTCTGTTGGAGTCATTTTTCTATGTCACATTTTGGTAATTTTTGCAATATTTTCAAAATTTTTTCTTCTATTTGAAGGAGATGCCATCTGGGACTTTCATAGCTAGAAAGAAGTCAATATCTGGCTTCAAAGCTTCACAGGGCAGGCTGATTTTCTTGTTAGGGGCTAATGCAGCTGGTGACTTCAAGTTGGAGACAGAGCTTATTTACCATTCTGAAAATCCCAGGACCTTTAAAAATCATGCTTAACTAACTCTGCCTGTGCTCCATCCATGGAATAATGAAGCCTGAATGACAGCACATCTGTTTACAGCAGGCTTTGCTGAATATTTTAAACCCACTGTTGAGACCTACTGATCAGAAAAAAAGATTTCATTCAACAGATTATTGCTCGTTGATAATGCACTTGGTTAACTATGAGCTCTGATGGAGGTGTACAAGGAGACTAATGTTGCTTTCATGCCTGCTCACATACTATCTGATATGGTTTGGCTGTGTCCCCACCCAAATCTCAACTTGAATTGTACCTCCCAGATTTCCAAGAGTTGTGGAAGGGATCCAGGAGGAGATAATTGAATCATGGGAGCTGGTCTTTCCCATGCTAGTCTCATGATAGTGAATAAGTCTCATGAGATCTGATGGGTTTATCAGGGGTTTCCACTTTCACTTCTTCCTCATTTTCTCTTGCATCCACCATGTAAGAAGTGCCTTTCACCTCCTGCCATCATTCTGAGGCCTCCCCAGCCATGTGGAACTGTAAGTCCAATTAAACCTCTTTTTCTTCCCAGTCTCAGATATGTCTTTATTAGCAGCATGAAAACTGACTAATATAGTAAATTGGTACCAGTAGAGTGGGGTGTTGCTGAAAAGATACCCAAAAATGTGGAAGTGACTTTGGAACTGGGTAATGGGCAGAGATTCAACAATTTGGAGGACTCAGAAAAAGACAGAAAAATATAGGAAAGTTTGGGGCTTTCTAGACACTTGTTGAAGGGCTTTGCCCAAAATGCTGATAGTGACATTGGATGATAAGTTTCAGACTGACGTGGTGTCACATAGAGATGAGGAACTTGTTGGGAAATGGAGCAAAGGTCACTCTTGTTATGTTTTGGCAAAGAGACTGGTGGCATTTTGCCCCTGCCCTAGAGATCTGTGGAACTTTGAACTTGAGAGAGATGATTTAGGGTATCTGATGGAAGAAATGTCTAAGCAGTGAAGCATTAAACAGGTGACTTGGGTACCATTAAAAGCATTCAGTTTTATAAGGGAAGCAGAGCATAAAAGTTCAGAAAATTTGCAGCCTGACAATGAGATAGAAAAGAAAAACCCATTTTCTGGGGAGAAATTCAAACTGGCTGCAGAAATTTGCATAAATAGCAAGGAGCCTAATGTTAATTCCAAAGACCATTGGGAAACTATCTCCAGGCCATGTCAGGGACCTTCACAGCAGCCCCTCCCATCACAGGCCTGGAGGAGCAGGAGGAAAAATGTGGTTTCAGGGACTGAACCCAGGGTCCCATGCTGTGTGCAGCCTAGTGTTGTGGTGCCCTGTGTCCCAGCTGCTCCAGCCATGGCTGAAAGGGGCCAATATACAGCTCAGGTTGTGGCTTCAGAGGGTGGAAGCCCCAAGCCTTGGCAGCTTCCACATGATGTTGAGCCTGCAGGCGCAGAGAAGACATGAATTGAGGTTTGGGAAACTTCACCTATATTTCAGAAGATGTATGGAAACGACCTGATGCCCAGAAAAATGTTTGCTGCAGGGGGAGGGGCCCTCATGGAGAACCTCTGCCAGGGCAGTGAGGAAGGGAAATGTGGGGTTATAGTCCCCACACAGAGTCCCTACTGGGGCACTGACTAGTGGAGCTGTGAGAGGAGGGCCCCAGAATGCTAGATCCACTGACAGCTTGCACTGTGCACCTGGAAAAACCACAGGCACTCAATACCAACCCATGAAAGCAGCCCAGAGGGAGACTGAACTCTGCAAAGCCACAGGTGGGGAGCTGCCCAAGACTATAGGAACTCACCTCTTGCATCAGCGTGACCTGGATGTGAGACATGGAGTCAAAGGAATTTTAAAATTTGAATGCTGCACTGGAGTTTGGACTTGCATGGGCCATGTAACCCTTTTGTTTTGGCTAGTTTCTCCCATTTGGAAAGCCTGTATTTACTGAATACTGTACCCTCACTGTATCTAGGAAGTAACTAGCTTGCTTTTGATTTTACAGGCTCATAGGCGGAAGGGACTTGCCTTGTCTCAGATGAGACTTTGGACTGTAGACTTTTGGGTTAATGCTGAAATGAGACTTTGGGGGCTGTCGGGAAGGCATGATTGGTTTTGAAATGTGAGGACATGAGATTTGGAGGGGACAGTGGTGGAATGATATGACATGGTTTGGTGGTGTTCCCACCCAAATCTCAACTTGAATTGTATCTCCCAGAATTCTCACGTGTTGTGGGAGGGACCCAGGAGGAGGTAATCGAATCATGGGGGCTGGTCTTTCCTGTGCTAGTCTCATGATAGTGAATAAGTTTCATGAGACTTGACGGGTTTATCAGGGGCATCCACTTTTGCCTCTTCCTAATTTTCTCTTGCCGCCACCATGTAAGAAGTGCCTTTCACCTCCCACCATGATTCTGAGGCCTCCCCAACCATGTGGAACTATAAATTCAATTAAACTTCTTTTTCTTCCCAATCTCGGGTATGTCTTTATCAGCAGCATGAAAATGGACTAATATATCTGCAGCTTGTGGATCAAGGAGTAATTTGGGCTTTCAAGTTTTATTCTTTTAAGAAATACAGTTTGTAAGTTTATTGCTGCCATAGATAGGAATTCCTCTGACGGATATGGGCAAAGTAAACCAAAAACCTTCTGGAAAGAATTGACCATTCTACATGTCATTAAGAACATTCATGATTCATGGGAGGAGGTCAAAATATCAACATTAACAGGAGCTTGAATGAAATTGATTCCAACCTTCATGGGTGACTTTGAGAGGTTTGATACTTCAGTGGAGGAAGTAACTGCAAATGTGGTGAAAATAAAAAGAGAACTACATTAGAAATGAAGCCTAAAGATGTGACTAGATGGCTAAATTTGAATGGATAAAGAGTTACTTCTTGTGGATGAGCAAAAAAAGTGTTTGCTTGAGATGGAATCTGCTCCTGGTGAAGATGCTGTGAACATTGTTGAAATTACAATAAATGATTTAGAATATTCCATAAACTTAGATGAAAAAGTAGCAGTAGGGTTTGAGAGGATTGACTCTAATTTTGAAAGAAGTTCTACTGTGGGTAAAAGGCTATCAAACAGCGTCACGAGCTACAGAGAAATTTTTCATAAAATAAAGAGTCAATCAATGTGGCAAATATCACTGCTGTCTTATTTTAAGAAATTGCCAGTCACCTTAATCTTCAACAACCACCACCCTGATTAATCAGCAGCTATCAACACTGAAAAAAGACCCTTTACAACTTGCTAAAGGCTTAGGTGATGATTAGCATTTTTAGCAATAAAATGTTTTTAATTAAGATATGTAGATTTTTAAAGACATAATGCTATCGAAAAATTACTAGACTACAGTATAGTGTAAACATAACTTTTATAGTTACTGAGAAACTAAAAAATTCATTTGACCCACTTTATTGTGATAGTCACTTTATTGTGGTAGTCTGGAACTGAACCTGCAGTATCTCTGAGGTATGCCTGTAAACACATACAGTTTTCTTCCCACCTTGAATTCCGTGCTTTTTGTTACAGGACTACTTTCTCAGTGTCAAAAGATTTGTAAAATCGAAGTTGATAAAAGTGATGAGAAATAAAAGCATCATCTCTGGGATAATAATGTGAAAAGTGAACATAGATTAGGCTCTTATAAAATGCCAATATTGTTGTCAAGATGTGTGTTTGAATTTAAAAGTAACCTGAAACAGACAAAAAATAAAATCCAAGCTCTAAGGAGAGTCCAAGTTTATGACTGTCGTATTCATCAGGGTTCTCTAGAGGGACAGAACTAATGGAATATATATGTATATGTATATGTATATGTATATATGAGTTGATAAAGTATTAACTCACATAATCACAAGGTCCCACAGTAGTCCATCTGCAGGCTAAAGAGCAAGGAGAGCCAGTCCGAGTTCCAAAACTGAAGAACTTGGAGCCCGATGTTCAAGGGCAGGAAGCACCTAGCATGGGAGAAAGATGTAGGCTGGGAGGCTAGGTCAGTCTCTTTTTCACATTTTTCTGCCTGTTTTATATTCTAGTCACACTGGCGGCTGATTACATTGTGCCCACCCAGATTAAAGATGGGTCTGCCTTTCCCAGCCCACTGACTCAACTGTTAATCTCCTTTAGCAACACCCTCACAGACACACCCAGGACGAATACTTTGTATCCTTCAATCGAATCAAGTTACACTCAATATTAACCATCACAAGTTTCATATTGCTCTTGGGATTAGAAGAAAGTGGTCATTGTGTGCTCCTGTGTGCTCAACAGTGACGATGCAGGAGCTGGAACATACTAAGAACAGTAGACCTAAGTATAAGGTTGTTTAGTACCTGCCTTGTTCTTGACTGAAAGAACATCTCGGAATTGTCATCCTTTCCCTCTTAACCTGCAATCATTTCCACTATACCTCTTAGTCCTGCTTAATTTCTACATAACACTTATCACCTCTCACATATTATATATTTATTTGGTTACTCGTTACCATCTGTGCCCTCCCACTAAAATAAAAGTTCTGTGAGACTTATAACTTGTCTGTTTTAATCATTATGTTACAGTAATCTCCTGTAATAGTGCCTATAGCACAATGGTCACCAAATAAATATTTGTGATAGAATTAATAAGTAAGAACTGAGCAACTCCAGATTTCAGGTAAACCACAAGAGGCCTCATATCCTCTCCTAAACTCTGTACGAGGAAATCTGGAATGCAGCTTCTCCTTACCACTACTCCCATTCCTGGCCACCTCAGTGTACTCCAATATTTTCCCCAACTCCCAGAGTTTTTTGAAAATTAATATTTAAATGATAATACATGAATATGACTACAAAGCATAACTGAGTTTGTTAAATTACAAAACACTTCTGTTTTTACTGTTATTCTAAAACTATATGTTGAGTTTTTACTGTTATTCTAAAAGTATATAATTTAAACAAACATACTGGAACTTATTCACACTTACCATATAGGATGAGATTCCTTTTGAGTCACTGAGGCACCTAATGACTGTTAACTTGCAGAACAGATATGCTTAGTTCTCTCTTACATAAAAGCCTGAACTTATGCAGTCTAGGACTTGTATAGGGCTGGATCCCATAAATGTTTCAAGTATATGAATTCTATGTGTTGCTACTCTACTATTTATGTGACCTCCAATCTCAAGGTCACCTCATGGGCCAAAGTAACTGTTTTAGTCCAACTATTTTGTCACATTTCAGTCTGTAGGAAAAAGATAGGGACAAAGAAGAAAGGACAAAAAATGCACAGATGTTTGTCTAGCAATGAAAATTCAAGGTTGCCACATGACACTTCTACTTATATCCCATTGACCAAAGCCAAGTGGCATGACTTCATCTTGTTTGGAGGAAGGCAAGGAAATGTAGCCTTTCTTCCATGTGGTCATGTATCCAGCTAAAAATCAGGGATTCTACTACCATGTATGAAAAGAAAATGGATATAGAGGACAACTAGCAGTTTTTATCAAAGCATCCATCTGAGTGTTTTCCCATACAAAATAATCATCCCAGGAGATTAAGTTCCAATAAGGCTGTCCTTGCCATATTTTTCAACTTCCATTGGAGTCTACAATACATTTTTATACATATCCTCAGAGGTGTCAAATATTCAGTCTTAAGGAGTAAATTTGATTTTTTGAAGCATCAAAAATTATCTCAGAATTTTCTGAGATATGCAACAAAATTAGTGATGTCATTTGACTTCAAACTTATGTTTCTCTAAAAACAATTTCCAGAGAGGTTCTTACACATGTTTCCCAAGACTGGCATCACCATTTACTCTTCTCCCAACACCATCATCAATGTCATCATTAGTAGTATCACTTAACAAAGACTGAAAACTTATGAAGATGGTGATTTTCATATGTGACACTTTCCACTCAAAATGAAGTACTCAAATAAATGCATTTAGTGCCCCTCAACTTGTAATTTCCAGACTTACATCCATTCGTCTGTATAATATGCTCTAACAACAGATGGTATATCATTAAAAATCTTTATTACACTTTATTACACATTGATGCTCTTCTAGGATGCAAAGAAATCTATTTCCAAAATTTACATAAAGATGCTCTAAAATTAGGGACTTACATTTAAAAAGCTACTTGGGATTGATTTAAAATGACATGTAATAGTGTGCTTTCACCAGTTAGCTGGATACTATCACCCTCTGGAGGCAAAGTGGTAATTATTTATGCACTTCATTATGAGGCAGCTCAAAACATTAAATTTCATTCCTGGAGAAATTTTAAATGGGGAAAAATAACAAGTATTGCTTACATTTAAAATCAGTTTTTAGAATGTGATTTCTAATTCCTTTTTCTTTTGAATCTTTATCAGTTGTTCCAAATCAGGAAAGATCTTAGCTAGATCTTCTGGATAACTTGCTGCAGCTTCTATATTATCACTTGCTGCTTCATCTTGTACTTTGATGGTATGGAGACAGTATCTTTGCTTAAACCTCATGATCCAACCTTTGCTAGCCTCCAACTTTTCTCCTGCAGTTCCCTCACCTCTCTCAGCTTTCACAGAATTGAATAGAGTTAAGGCCTTGCTCTGAATTAGGGTTTGGCTTAAGGGAATGTTGTGGCTTGTTTGATCTTCTATCCAGGCCAACAAAACTTTCTTCATATTGGCAATAGGGCTGTTTTGCTTTCCTATTACTCCTGTGTTCACAGGAGTAGCACTTTTAATTTTCTCCAATAATGTTTTTTTCTTTTAATTCATATCTTAGCTAACTGTTCAGCACATGAGACTTAGCTTTTGGCCTATCTTAACTTTCAACATGTCTTTCTCACTAAGCTTATTCATTTATTTCTAGCTTTTCATTTAAAGTGAGAGATGTGTGATTCTTCCTTTCATGTGAACACTTAGAGTCCATTGTAAGGTTATTTTATATATTTTTAAGTAATATAATTTACTTTTTATTTAAATAGGTTTTTGGGGAACAGATGGTGTTTGGTTATGTGAATAAGTTTCTTAGTGGTGATTTCCGAGATTTTGGTGCTCCCGTTACCCAAACAGTGTACACTATACCCAATGTGTAAATCTTTCATCCCTCACCCACCTCCCACCCTTTTCCCTGAGTCTCCAAAGTCCATTGTATCATTCTTACGTCTTTGCGTCCCCATAGCCTAGCTCCCACTTACGAGTGAGAACATAACAATGTTTGGTTTTTCATTCCTGAGTTACCTCACTTAGAATAATGTTCTTCAGGCGGGGCGCAGTGGCTCACACCTGTAATCCTAGGACTTTGGGCGGCCAAGACGGGTGGATCACGAGGTCAGGAGATCTAGACCATCCTGGCCAACACGGTGAAACCCCGTCTCTACTAAAAACACAAAAAAAATTAGCTGGGTGTGGTGGCAAGGGCCTGTAGTCCCAGCTACTCGGGAGGCTGAGGCAGGAGAATGGCGTGAACCCCAGAGGCGGAGCTTGCAGTGAGCCTAGATGGCGCCACTGCACTCCAGCTTGGGCCACTGAGCGAGACTCTGTATCAAAAAAAAAAAAAAAAAGTTCTTCAATTCCATCCCGGTTGCTGTGAATGCCATTATTTTATTCCTTTTTATGGTGATTATTCCATGGTGTATATATATATACCACATTTTCTTTATCTACTCATTGGTTGAGGAGCATTTGGGCTGGTTCTATATTTTTGCAATTGCAAATTGTGCTGCTATAAACATGTGTGTGCAAATATCTTTTCTGTATAATGATTTCTTTTCCTCTGGGTAGATACCCAGTAGTGGGATTGCTGAATCAAATTGTAGATCTACTTTTAGTTATTTAAGGAATCTCCACATTGTTTTCCATAGTGGTTGTACTAGTTTACATTCCCACCAACAGTGTAAAAGTGTTCCCTTTTCACCACATCCATGCCAACATCTATTAGTTTTTAAAAATTTTTTTAGTATGGCTATTCTTGCAAGAGTAAGGTTGTATCACATTGTGGATTGTTTTGATTTGCATTTCTATGATAATTAGTGATGTTGAGCATTTTTTCGGTTTTTTTTTTTTCCATTTGTATATCTTCTTTTGAGAATTGTCTATTCATGTTCTTAGCCCACTTTTTGATGGCATTGTTTGTTTTTTCCTTGCTGATTTGTTTGGGTTATTTGTAGATTCTGGATATAGTCCTTTGTCAGAAGTATAGATTGCAAAAATTTTCTCCCACTCTGTGAGTTATCTGTTCACTCTGCTAATTATTTCTTTTTCTGTGCAGAAGCTTTTTAGTTTAGTTAAGTCTCACCTATTCATCTTTGTTTTTGTTGCATTTGCTTTTGTGTTCTTGGTCATAAAGTCTTTGCCTAAACTGATGTCTAGAAGGGTTTTTCCAGTGTTATCTTCTAGAATTTTTATGGTTTCAAGTCTTAGATTTAAATCTTTGATCCATCTTGAGTTGATTTTTGTATAAAGTCAAAGATGAGGATCCAGTTTCATTCTTCTACATGTGGCTTGCCAATTATCTAAGCACCATTTGTTGAATAGGGTGTCATTTCCTCCCTTTATGTTTTTGTTTGCTTTGTCAAAGATCAGTCAACTGTAAATATTTGGCTTTATTTCTGGGTTCTCTATTCTGTTCCATTAATCTATATGCTTATCGTTATACCAGTACCATGCTGTTTTGGTGACTATGGCCTTACAGTATAATTTGAAGTAGGGTAGTGTGATGCCTCCAGATTTGTTCATTTTGCTTAATCTTGCTTTAGTTATGTGGGCTCTTTTTTGGTTCCATATGAATTTTGGAATTGTTTTTTCTAGTTCTGTGAAGAATGATGATGGTATTTTGATGGGAATTGCATTGAATTTGTAGTTCGTTTTTGGCAGTATGGTATTTTCATAATAATGATTTTACCCAACCATGAACATGGAATATGTATTCATTTGTTTGTGACATCTATGATTTCTTTCAGCTGTGCTTTATAGTTTCCCTTGTAGAGGTCTTTTACCTCCTTGGTTAGGTATATTCCTATTTTATTTTATTTGCAGCTATTGTAAAATAGTTGACTTTTTTATTTGATTCTCAGTTTGGTCACTGTTGGTGTATAACAGAGCTACTGATTTGTATACATTAATTTTGTATCCTGAAACTTTGCTGAATTCATTTATCAGTTCTAGGAGCTTTCAGGATGACTCTTTAGGGTTTTGTAGGTATGCTATGATGTCATCAGGAAACAGCGACAGTTAAACTTCCTCTTTACTGATTTGGATGCCCTTTATTTCTTTCTCTTGTCTCGTTGCTCTGGCTGGGACTTCCAGTACTAGGCTAAATAGAAGTGGGTGAAAGTGGGCATCCTTGTCTTGTTCCAGTTCTCAAGGGGAATGATTTCAACTTTTCCCCATTCAGTATAATGTTGGCCGTGGGTTTGTCATAGATGGCTTTTATTACCTTGAGTTATGTCCATTATATGCTGATTTTGTTGAGAGTTTTAATCATAAAGGGATGCTCGATTTTGTCAAATGCTTTTATTGCATCTATTGAGATAAGCATGTGATTTTTGTTTTTGATTCTGTTCATGTGGTCTATCACATTTATTGACTTACATATGTCAAACTATCCCTGCATCCCTGGTATGAAAACACACTTGATCATGGTGGATTATCTTTTTGGTATGCTGTTGGATTTGTCTAGCTAGTATTTTGTTGAGGATTTTTGCATCTATGTTCTTCAGGTTATTGGTCTATAGTTTTCTTTTTTTTTTTTTTTTTGTTATGTGTTTTCCTTGTTTTGGTATTAGGATAACACTGGCTTCATAGAATGATTTAGGAAGGATTTCCTCTTTCTCTATCTTTTGGAATAGTGTCATAGAGATTGGTACCAATTCTTCTTCGAATTTCTGATGGAGTTCAGCTGTGAATTCTTCTGGTCCTGGACTTTTTTTTGTTGGTGACTTTTTAATTATCACTTCCATCTTGCTGCTTGTTATTGCTCTGTTCAGTGCTTCTTCTTCTTCCCGGTTTAATCTAGGAGGATTGTGTATTTCCAGGAATTTATCCATCTCCTCTAAGTTTTCTAGTTTATTCATGTAAAGATGTTTGTAGTAGCCTTGAATGATCTTTTGTATTTCTGTTGTATTGGTTGTAATATCTCCCATTTCATTTCTAATTGAGCTTTTTTGGATCTTCTCTCTTCTTTTCTTGGTTAATCTTGCTAATGGTCTATCAATTTTATTTATCTTGTCAAAGAACCAGCTTTTTATTTCCTTTATCTTTTGTATTTTTTTGTTTCAATTTCATTTAGTTCTGCTCTGATGTTGGTTATTTCTTTTCCTCTGCCGGGTTTGGATTTGGTTCATTCTTGCTTCTTTAGCTACTTGAGGTGTGATTTTAGGTTAGATTGTCTATTTGTGCTCTTTCAGACCTTTAGATGTAAGCATTTAATGTATGAACTTTCCTCTTAGCACTGCTTTTGGTATCCCAGAGGTTTTGATAGGTTGTGTCACTATTGTTGTTCAGTTCAAAGAATTTTTAAATCTCATTATTGATTTCATTTTTGACCCAACAACCATTCAAGAGCAAGTTATTTAATTTCCATGTATTGTATGGTGTTTTTTGTTTTTGTTTTTGTTTTTGTTTTGAGATGGAGCTTTGCTCTGTCACCCAGGCTGCAGTGCAGTGGCGCCATCTCAGCTCACTGCAAGCTCTGCCTCCTGGATTTGTGCCATTCTCCTGCCTCAGCCTCCCAAGTAGCTGGGACTACAGGTGCTTGCCACCATGCCCAGCTAATTTTTTTTAGTAGAAATGGGGTTTCACCATGTTAGCCAGGAAGGTCTTGATCTCCTGACCTCGTGATCTGCCCACCTTGGCCTCCCAAAGTGCTGAGATTACAGGCATGAGCCACCAAGCCCAGCCTATTTGCATGGGTTCCTTTTGGAGTTGATTTCCAATTTTATTCCACTGTTGTCTGAGAGAATACTTGCTATAATTTCAATTTTCTTAAATTTGTTGAGACTTGTTTTGTGGCCTGCTATATGATCTATCTTGGAGAATGCTCTATGTGCTGATGAATAGAATGTATATTCTAAGGTTGTTGGGTAGAATGTTCTGTAAATATCTGTTAAATCCATTTGTTCTAGGGTATCATTTAAGTTAATTGTTTCTTTGTTGACTTTCTGTCTGGATGACTTGTCTAGTGCTGTCAGTGTAGTATTGAAGTCCCCCATTATTATCGTGTTGACATCTATCTCATTTTTTAGATCTAGTAGTAACTGTTTTATAAATTTTGGAACTCCAGTGTTAGTTGCATATGTATTTAGGATTGTGATATTTTCCTGTTGGACTAGTCTTTTTATTATTATATAATGTCTCTCTTTGTCTTTTTTAACTGCTGTTGCTTTAAAGTTTGTTTTGTCTGATATAAGATTAGTTCCTCCTGATCGGTTTTGGTGTCTATTTGCATGTAATATCTTTTTCCACCCCTTTACCTTAAGTTTATGTGAGTCTTCATGTGTCAGGTGAGTCTCTTGAAGACAGCAGATACTTGGCTCGTGAATTCTTATCTATTCTGCCATTCTGTATCTTTTAAGTGGAGCATTTTGGCCATTTACATTTAATGTTAGTATCGAGATGTGTGGTCCTATTCTATTCATGCTATTTGTTACTTGTGTACCTTTTTTTTTGTTTTTTTTTTTTCATTGTGTTATTGTTTTATAGGTCCTGTGAGATTTATGCTTTAAGGAGATTCTATTTTGGTGTACTTCGAGGATTTGTTTCAAGATTTAGAGCTCCTTTTAGCAGTTCTTGTAGTGCTGACTTCGTAGTGACAAATTCTCTCAGTATTTTTTTTTGTCTGAAAAATACTGTATCTTCCCATCATTTGTGAAGCTTAGTTTCACTGGATACAAAATTCTTGACTGATAATTGTTTTGTTTAAGGAGGCCCTAATCCCTTCTAGCTTGTAGGGTTACTGCTGAGAAATTTGCTGTTAATCTGACAGGTTTTCCTTCATAGATTATCTGATGCTTTTCCTCACAGCTTTAAGATTCTTTCCTTTGTCTTGACTTTAGATAAGCTGATGACTATGTGCCTAGGCAATGATCTTTTTGCGATGAATTTCCTGGGTACTCTTTGAGCTTCTTGTATTGGATGTCTGGATCTCTAGCAAGGTCAGGGACATTTTCCTAGATTATTTTCTCAAATATAAAACTCAAAAAGTTTTCCAAACTTTTAGATTTCTGTTCTTCCTCAGGAACACAAATTATTCATAGGTTTGGTCATTTAACATAATCCCAAACTTCTTGGAGGCTTTATTCATTTTTTAAATCATTTTTTCTTTGTCTTTGTTGGATTGGGTTAATTTGAAAGCCTTGTCTTTGAACTCTGAAGTTCTTTCTTCTACTTGTTCAATTCTGTTGTGGAGACTTTCCCAGGCATTTTGCGTTTCTCTAAGTGTATACTTCATTTCCACAAGTTGTGATTTTTTTTTTTTAATCTGTGCTATCTATTTCACTGGAGATTTTTCCATTCATATCCTGTATCTTTTTTTAAATTTCTTTAAGCTGAGCTTCACTTTTCTCTGGTGCCTTCTTGACTAGCATAATAATCGACCTTCTGAATTATTTTTCTGGCAATTCAGAGATTTCATCTTGGTGTGGATCCATTGCTGGTGAGCTAGTGTGATTTTTGGGGGGTGTTAAAGAACCTAGTTTTGTTGTGTTACCAGCATTGTTTTTCTGGTTCCTTCTCATTTGGGTAGGCTATGTCAGAGGGAAGGTCTGGGACTCGAGGGCTGCTCTTCAGATTCTTTTGTCCCATGGGCTCCTCTCTTGATGTGATGCTCTCTCCTATCCCCTAGGGATGGGGTTTCCTGAGAGCCAAACTGCAGTGATTGTTATTTCTCTTCTGGATCTAGCCACTCAGTGGAGCTACCAGACTCTGGGTTGGTACTGGAGAATGTCTGCAAAGAACGCTGTGATGTGATATATCTTCAGGTCTCTTAGCCATGGGTACCAGCACCTGCTCTGGTGGAAGTAGCAGGAAAGTTAAGTGGACTCTGTGAGGTTCCTTAGTTGTATTTTGTTGAGTGCACCAGTTTTGTGTTGGTTGGTGGCCAGCCAGGAGGTGGCTCTTTCAAGAGCTGATCAGCTGCGGTAGTATAGGGAGGATACAAGCTATCCCTAGGGTTGCCTTTGGATAAGTATTCAGGTTTCTCAGGTTGTGGGCAGGGCCATAGAGTTCCCAAGAGGTTATGTCCTTTCTCTTCAGCTACCTGCATGGCTAGAGAAAGACCATCAGGTAGGGGCAGTGGTAGGTGTGTCTGAGCTCAGACTCTCCTTGCTGCGTCTGCTGTGGGGTATGTGGGTGTGGTTCCCAGGCCAATGAAGTTATGTTCCTAGGGGGATTATAGCTGCCTTTACTGCATCACACAGGTTACCAGTGAAGTGGGAAAAGCTGGCAGCCACAGGCCTCACCCAGCTCCCACAGAGCCCACACCCTGAAAGGCCAGTCTCACTCCCACCATGCCCCCTCAACAGCACCAAGTTTATTTCCAGGCAGCTGGTGAGCAGGGCTGAGAATTTGCCCCAGGCTACAAGCCTCCCAGCTGAGAAAGTAAGCAGACCCACAGTTCCTCAGCTGTCCCATGGAGCCTGCAGTGACAATCCACCTCCTTCAAAAGGTCTATGGATTCTCTTGGCTTTCCTGGTATGTTCCTGTGGTGGTTCTTAGAGCAAAAGTTCACAGTGTGAGTCTCTACACACAGTTCTGTCTGTCAGAGTGGGAGCTGGAAGTTAGCCCTGCCTCCTATCTGCCATTTTTTCCCATCATAAGGTTGTTAAATGACCCAATTTCAATATTGTTTATCTGGGAACAGGGAGGTCCAAGGAGCAGGAGAGAGATAGGGCAACAGCTGGTAGAGCAGTCAGAACACATACATGTATTGATTAGTTCACCATTTAATATTAACACAGTTTGTCATGTCCCCCAATTACAATAGTAACATCAAAGATAATTGGTCACAGAGCACCATAATAGATATAATAATATTAAAAATCTTGAAATGTCATAAGGATTACCAAAATATGACACAGAGTACACGCTTTTGAAAAATGGTGCTGCCGGGCGCGGTGGCTCACGCCTGTAATCCCTGCACTTTGGGAGGCTGAGGCGGGCGGATCACGAGGTCAGGAGATCGAGACCATCCTGGCTAACACGGTGAAACCCCGTCTCTACTAAAATACAAAAAATTAGCCGGGCGCGGTGGCGGGCGCCTGTAGTCCCAGCTACTCGGGAGGCTGAGGCAGGAGAATGGCGCGAACCCGGGAGGCGGAGCTTGCAGTGAGCCGAGATGGTGCCACTGCACTCCAGCCTGGGCAACAAAGTGAAGACTCCGTCTCAAAAAAAAAAAAAAAAAAAAAAGAAAAATGGTGCTGACAGACTTGCTCAATGTAGGATTGCTGCAAATCTTTAATTTGTAAAAGATATAGGATTGCCAGGTATGGTGGCTTATGCCTGTAATCCCAACACTTTGGAAGGCAGAGGTGGGTGGATCACTTGAGGTCAGGAGTTCGAGACCAGCCTGGCCAACATGGTGAAACCCTGTCTCTACTAAAAATACAAAAATTAGCCAGGCGTGGTGGCATGCACCTATAATTCTGGCTACTCAGGAGGCTGAGGCAGGAGAATTGCTTGAACCCTGGAGGCAGAGGTTGCAGTCAGCCAAGATTGTACCACTGTACTCCAGCCTAGGTGACAGAGCAAGACTCTCTCTCTCTCTCTCTCTCTCTCTCTGTGTGTGTGTGTGTGTGTGTGTGTGTAATCTGAGAAGTGCAATAAAGTCAGGGAAAATAAGATGAGGTATGCTTGTATTTCATACACATCTTTAGTAAAGTAAGTATAGATACCTTTGAAACAATTATAATTATTATTGCATATGTATCTCCCTCAATCCAAAAGTCAGCATCAATAAGCTTAATAGTGAACCAATTGTAGAAGGCACAAACACTAAAAGAATGCCCCATTATGTGTACATAATGAATACCTCCATTATGTACATCCAATAAATAAATTGTTTTGTAAATACTAGCAAAAGCAAATATACAAGAGAAATGAATGACACAGAAACACTGAAGGGGAAGAGAAAATTACTAATGTTTGTATATATAATAATTGCATATTGGAATAGCAGATAAAACAAAGAGCTATAAACATCAATAAGTTGGATCAAAAGGTAACCCAATGCAAAATATAATAAAAGGAATAATCATGTTTAAAATAACATCCAGGTTCAATTTTTGTTGTATAACACTAAGAGCTTTGAATAATCTAGAAATGGCTGTCAAAAAAATATGTGGGCAACACACTTCATGGAACTAAGGGAAACTAAGATTGGATTAGATAGGTGCTGATGGCTTTGAAAACTAAATAGCATTAGGGACAGGATTTTGGTAGCCCATGGTGCACATGAAATAACCTAGAATGAATTCACAGACTCACTAAGTCTCCTATGGAAAATTAAGACATTCTTTGGGAAGAATGGGTCTCCAGTAATTGCAATGGGAGAGTTTTAGATGACTCAGACTACCCAAAATTCCCAGATTCCACTGAGAATGCTTTGCTAGCAGAAGCAACACCTTATCTCCAGTCTATTGTAGAATTTGTTCCTCCTTTGCTTGAAGACAATGTAATGTGAAGTTAATTCTTTTTATGCCTTACCACCACCATCTTTAAAATTCCTAGACCTGTAAATAGAATCAGACCCTACATGGCTCATGGTCACAAACACAAATTAAACCTTGAAAGAGAAAGCTTACTAGCAAAGGAATTGCAAAATTTTGATAATTTTTCTAGACAAAACATAGAGAATATTTGAGACAATAGAATTCCAAAGTGCTAGACCAAGGTGCAATATACAATTTTACATCGGTCAGATTCATCAATATATATTAATTCATCAGCGATTTGGAATTCATCATGACAGCTTGAATAGCAGTAATACTCAGTTGACTAAAAACTATATTCAGTGGTGATCCACACTGAATAAAGTTGATATGAGAAAAACAATCAGTGTATTGCAAAGGAAGGCACTCTTAAGTTTTAAATCACATGTGCCATATGTGACCAATGAACCCACTCCCTGTGTCCCCTCAAAGGGGTTGACAGAAACTTATGTCTTCATGATAAATGCACTGGTGAGAAAAGCACCACAGTGCTTAAAAAGTGTGAAGTGGCAGGTTTTTTACAGGTTGAAGAAGCTAGTGAGAGACACTGCAGGAATCTCAGCATGGCAGAAGGGGTGTAGTTACCATAACAGGCAGCAGAGTCAAGTAATTCCCATGATGGTCTTATCTACAGAAATCATTGGTGGTGGCTAATTCATCATAGGATTCCTAAGTGGATCATAGGATTTCACCAAGATTCTGTCTGGGGTATGTTAACTCACCTGGTGAGCAGATAACTGACTTGAGCCACAGCAATAAATCTCTATAACCTCTCAGTAAGTAGTTACTCAGTCCTGGGGCAGTTCTTAGACGTAAAGCTCACTAATGAAGGGGAGACACAGCCACTTTGAGAAAAAGCCATAATAACAGCATCAATAATACGTTTTATAATGTTTCCATTTTCCTTTCTCAAAAGGACATCTGCCTATTTGCTAAAGTAAGTACACATTGCAGGTAAAGGAAATGTCCAGACCTTTCTGATGGTTAGCTAACCCAGAATATAACCACCAGTTAGACTGAGCCTTTGGAGGCTGAGTGATAAATGGGATTTGGGTTTGGGACCATCTTGTAGTGGAAATGTTAGGCCCATGTATTTATTCTATAGATATTTTTGAAGTTTAGTGTACATTAACAAAATAAGTATACTTAGCTATGGGCAGAATCGGCATCAGTTACATGTGGCTCTGTGTGTGTGTGTGTGTGTGTGTGTGTGTGTGTGTATTCATTTAATTCACAATTTATAAAGCAGAGCCCATTGATTTCTCATTTTACAGATAAAGAAATTAAGACACAGGATGAATAAGTAACTTGCCCCTAAGGTCACAAGCCAAGTTTGTGGCAGAGATGGTGATGCTGCTGGCAGCCTGTCTGGAAGGGCATCCAGGGCTGTGCTCTCCATGGAGCTGGTGGGAGGTAGGAACAGGTGGGAGCCACGCGCCCTACTGAGTTGGCAGGGTGGGAGCCCCATGCTTCCAGGCGCAGCTGCAGCCACCCAGCCACGGCTCCTGACTCAGGCAACCTTGCACTCTTGGGGGCCCAGGAAGCACCCCCTGCCCTCACAGGATCAGAAGTGCCTGCTCCTGCTCCCTGACCTCTCCCTGCTTCCAATGCCCACTCCAATTTTGGAGCAAATTCGTGGCCAGGCCTGGGTGCTGTCACAACCCAGCTGAATGTGCATGCACTCAGGGTGGTGCTGACATGCCAGCCCCTGACTTCCTCAGTCCCCTCCTAACTACAGGCACTAATGACTGTGGGAGAGAGGCCAGAAGTGATACTGAGGGCAGCTCAGCATGGGCCTGCGGGCAACCCTTGACATGAACAGCTTGGGCACCATGGAGAACATGTTGATGGCAGGAGGCAGATGGGTTCCTAGGCAGAAAGAGGTGGGTCCCTGGTCTCTTCAAGCCAGGGATGGCCTGAAGCCTGGAGGCTGAGCTGTCAGTTCCAGGTAGAGTCCACAGCCCAGAATGAGAACTTATGATGCTTTCTCTGGGCCTGCCCATGGCCACCCATTGACCAATCAGCATGCACATCCTCCCTTCTGAGCCCATAATAACCCTGGACTCAGTCAAACTCACACAGACATTGAGACTACCAGCTGCAGGAAGGAGCTACCCATTTTGGTTCTCCCCAACTTGTTGGGATGACCTGCCTACAGAAAGGAGCTACCCATTCTGGGTCTCCCTCCACTGAGAGCTGAACACTTGGGACTATCTGCCTACAGAAAGGAAATACCCACTACGGGTATCCTCTCTGCTGAGAGCTGGACTCTTATTGGGATGGCCTGCCTGTGGAAAGGAACTACCCACTTCAGGTCTCCTAAGAGCTGTTCTGTCATTTGATGAGGCTCCTCTCCACCTTGCTCTCCCTCCAGTTGTCCACATACCTCATTCCTCCTGGATGCAGGACAAGAACTCAGGGCCTACCAAATGGTGGTACTGAAAGAGCTGTAATACAAATAGGGCTGAAACACACTCCCTGCTTGCCAAGTTGCAAGTAATGAGAAGAAAAGAACTGCAGCCCTTCAGTGACCCCAGACCTAGGGACTCCCTGAGTCAGGGCTATGACTCCCTCTTTGGGGCTCTGCAGTTCCTTGCAACTCCAAGCTTCCGGGTGCCACTGCATTCCCTGGTGCCTGCAGTGGCAGCCACTTGTGGTATGCCAGGTCCAGTCGCAGTCCTGCAGAGAGCCGACACCTGTGCCTATGCCTGCAGCTGCCCACCCCACGACAGCTGACATGTCTGACTGTGCACAGTGGCCGGACCCCATGCTGGCTCACAGACTGCTTGCCACTCTGCGCCTGGCTCACCCTTAGCAGTTGTGGGATCTGGGCTGGTAGCACAAGTTGAGTGCAGCCTGCCAGACGAAATGGGCAGAACGAGCCCAGTGGGCCTCAGTGAAAACTTGGGCAAAGGCACCACTGGCCACAGAGATTTCTGGCTGGAAAACCAATACCCTAAACATCCCAAGACAATGGGATTTGAATTCAAGCAGGCAAGTTCCTAAATTTGTATTTTAATCATTGTACTATATTACGAAGTATAGAGTACACCCATTTCTCCTGCATCTCCCAAAATACATACATACACACACACACACACACACACACACACACACACACTATACAAGAGGCAAATGACTGGTTATTTTGAGAAGAGTGACAGGGAGGAGGGAGAGGAAAGCTTTTAGTTTTTTATTTTACAGATTTTTGTGCTGTTTAAGTTTTCTAGCCATGTGGATAATTTATTTCTGCCTTAATATGAACAGAAATGCAATTTTAAAATGTGTACAAAGGGCTTGAGGTAAGAAAGAACGTTCTTTGAGAAACAAAAGGAAGTTTTCATGATTGATGCATAGAGTCAGATGCAGAAGAGAAATAATAATAGCTTGGAAAGGAAGGTAAGTCTTTGTAGGCCATTTTAAGTATTTTGAATCTTGTCCTAAAAGTAATGGGAAATTATTTAGAGTTTTAAGCATGAGAGCAACATGATCAAATGAATGCTTATTTAATAGATCACTGGGTAAACATGTGAATAATAGATTGGAGATGAGCAAAAATAGATGCTAGGGACTGTCTACTAGTGAATTAGAGTAGTGCAAAAAATAAGATAATGGTGACTGAGGCTATGATCGTGGTAGTAGAGATAAAATAAGGAATGATTACATAGCTATCGAGTAGGCAAGGTCAATGTGATTTGATGATTGATAGGATGACGAAGGACAGGAAAAAGATAAGACTTATTCCCAGTGTTTGGGCTTGTATATCTCATGAGTAATGCTGACATTCACTGATAAGAAAGTGAAAACTGGGGAGGAAAACCTATGTTCAGTTTGGAATATGCTGAGTCAGAGGTTGCAATTGAAATCTGTGATATAAAGCAAAAAAATGGATATATGGTTTCGGAGCTCAGAAGAGAGGTCTCTGTTCAGCACTACATGGCTTCATGGGAGTAAACAAGAGAGACATATAGGAAAAAGCGGCTGGTGAGCAGGGAGACTGAGACAGACAGCTCCCAGGAAGGACCCAGCAAGTAATTATTGAATGAATGAATGGAGCAGCCAAGAAGACTGAGGAAGTTTTCCATGAAGCAAGTGAAGGAAAAGATAAGCATTATAAAAAAAAAAAAAAAAGGAAAAAATAAAGATTGATTAGTTTAGACAAATAAAGCTATGGAACAGATTGCACTAATGTAGGTTGATAAAGGCATTTATTTATTTAGAGGCAGGATTTCACTCACTGTATCCTGGACCTTCTGAGCTCATGCAATTCTCCCACCCCAGCCTCCCAAGTAGCTAGAACTACAGGCAGGCACCATCATGTCTAGCTAATTTTTAAGGTTTTATATAGACACGTTCTTGCTATGCTGCCCAGGCTGGTCTCAAACTCCCACTTCAAGTGATCCTTCTGCCTCAGCCTCTAAAATTTCTGGGATTACAAGTGTGAGACACCATGCCAAGCTAAGGTATTTACCTTTAAAGAATTCCAGGGCTAGTAGTGATCTGCCCTAAAATCCAAAACCATCTTCAAATGTTGTATAAGTGACAAAAGTATTGTATAAGTGACAAAATTATGATGTTGCTGAGATAGCATAAGTTGTACAAGCAAAGAAAAATTTTATTTTGGCCAATATGCTCTGTTGGAAAATATAGGCTAACATATAATTCTGCCAATCATCCAATGCCATCAATCATAAATAATTGATTGATGCCAGTCAATTATTTAAAAAATTAAAATAATCAGTTCATCTAATTTTCAAAACAGATAATTAAGCAAAAGGTTTTAAAATTGAACCTCAAATATAATGCAGATAATTTTCAAAAAGTAACATGGTTTCAAGTATGTCAAAAATGTGATTTCTAAATGTGTTAGAGTAGAATTTTTCCAGGTGTCTCAGAAATAATAACTCATATGATTGACTGAGTTTGTGGTATTTCCATTCTTAACTTCATTTTCTTGGTATTTCTAGAGTGATTATCATTCACCAGACAATGTTGTAGCATGAGGGATCTCAAGATAATTTAATTTAGTTCTTGTTCTCAGGAGCTTGCATTTGGGTGGAGAAGATAAAAACATAAGCATTTGTTTGCAAAGATACAAATATTCACAAATTATTGATGAAGTTTGACACCTATTAGAGAGATCTCCTGGGGGATTCATATAAGAACTGAACATTAAAGACTGAATAGGAGTTGGGCAGAGAGAGTAAGGAATCAGTCATAGCAGAAAGACAGAAGGGCAACCTAATCCAAGAAGCAGAAACAAAGGAAAAATTAATTGTGTTCAGTACAAACAAAACCTATTGATATTATTACAGGGTAAAATATTTGACCTGAAATGAAAGCTCTTCTTCAGATTGAATTGCTAAGTATGAGTCTAGGCTTCTTGGAGGAAGAAGAAATATGAACTTTAACCAGGAAGTGAATGGAACCATTGGAAGAGTTTTCTATAGATGGATAATGATCGCACACACACACAAATCTCATTTATTCATTTATATGAAATCAGATCTCTGTGTTAATATATTTAGAGAGGAAAAGACTTGGACTCAGGCAGTTAAGAAAGGAAGTTCTAATGGTACTTTAGAATAGTTGTGAAAAGAAAGACAAGAGAAGCATAAGGTTAGAGAGGGAGGAATCAATTTGTAGTGGATGTGTAGGATTTTCTGTGCAGCACCCCTTTCCCTGATTCTTCTGATAAAACCGACTTCTCCATTTAGGGATTAAATCCTTGCCCTCCATCATGCCAATAGTGTGGTTCTAAGAGGGGCTACTATATGGATGGATCAAATCTGTCAGTTCCTTCTACCCTCTTATCCTCCAGCCTGCCACACTAATTGGGGCCAAGCAAGGGAGACATAACACAAGATAGGTCAATAAAAATCAGTTCTAGGATTGACATTAAAAGAAGAAGGACACTTTCATCTCTATATGAAGCTGTAACTCTGCAATTTCCAGGAAGGATACACAGCCAACACACAGAGAAAGGCAGAAAACAGTGTGGGGTAATATGAGAGAGACTGAGAAATTAAGAGACACCTGATAGCATTAATTGCCTTCTCTCCCAATTATATTTCCCCCAATCAAGGTAACATAAGCCTATAGTTTCCCTTTTGCCTAAGAGAAATTGAAGCTGAGTTTTGTTTCAGTCACTTAGCACCTAAAATGTTGTCATTTATGCAAGACCTGGGTAATATTTAGGAAATAAAATGAGAAGGTCTTGAAAACCAATGCCATGTGGGGACGGGAAAGTGAGAAAATGAAAATGATACTAACATTCCAGCTAGTGAAGGATGGAGCGTGATACTATGAACTGAGATAAAGTACACAGAAGAATAAGCAAGTTTTGGGGAAAAGATAATGAGTTGAGCTTTACACATGTTAAATTTAAGGTGCTTATCAGCCATTCAGAACACATTCAGTTGACAGGTGGATATAAAAGTCTGAATAGACTTATGTTCAGTTTTGGCAAGTACAGGCTGAAGAATTATCACATAAAGGTGATAGACAAAAACTTCAAAAACGATGATGTTAGACTTGGAAAATGTGCAAAGTGAGAAAAATGGTGGGATGAGAATGAAAACCTGGAGAATATCAGTGTTAAGGGTCTCAAGTAGAAGAAAGTATTAAGCAGATAGAGAAAGAAGTATCATAAAAATACAAAAAGAAACAAGGGTGCTCAGCAATATAGAAACTAAATGGTAGAGAATATCTTGAAAGAAGTTACTGTTTTAAAAGCTACAAAGAGCTCCAATAGCACAACGTCTTAAAAGTCTTCATGGCATCTGGAAGGCTGTTGGTGGTCTTATAGAGAACTGTGTTAATACAATGTGAGAAATAAATAAAGTAAGTTTCCAGTGGGCTGGAATAAACATGTGAGGTAAGAAAATTAGCTATAGCCAGTGCAGTTCTCCAATTTTTGTAAACAGATAATAAGAACTTGGACCATAGTTAGAGGGGAACACAGGCAAGGTTTCACTAGATTAGGAAAGACACCAACAGGGAAACTACACAAACACACACATTATGAGTTATATATACAAATATATATTAAATACACACACACACACACTTATAAGGCTAGTGCAAAAGTAATTGTGGTTTCAGACCGTGAATTTTAAATCATTACAACTAGGCTCAAACATATCTTTATTAATCAAAATAGGAACCATTATAATCAACAAATTTTTGCCAGTGAGAAATGTTTGTTTATTCCTGTAGCATAACAACCTATGGTTCAAGATTCAGCAAACTCTTGGAAAGCATTTTCTGCATTCTGCTGGTTGTGGAAGCATTTTCCCTGCAAAAAGTTGTCGAGATACTTGAAGAAGTGGTGGTCAGCTGGCGAGAGGTCAGGCAAATATGGCGGATGAGGCAAAACTTTGTTCAACTTTTGAAGAATTAGTTTTGCACCATGCAATTGGGAGAAGAATCGGACCCTTTCTGTTGACCAACGCCAGCAGAAGGCATTGCAGTTTTCAGTGCATCTCATCTATTTGCTGAGCATACTTCTCAGATGTAATGGTTTTGCCAGGATTCAGAAAGCCGTAGTGGATTGTAGTGGCAGCAGACCACCCAACAGTTACCATAACATTTTTTTGTGGTGCAAGTTTGGCTTTAGGAAGTGCTTTGGAGTGTCTTCCAGGTCCAACCACTGAGCTGGTCATCGCCCACTGTCATATAAAATCCGCTTTTCATCACACTTCACAATCCAATCATGAAATAGTTCACTGTTGTGAGGAGTAAGAGAAGACAAAACTTCAAAATGGCGATTTTTTTATTCTCACTCAGCTCATGTGGCACCCAGGTACGGAGCTTTTCCACCTTTCCAATTTGCTTCAAACGCGGAACAATCATAGAATAGTTGACATTGAGTCTTTTTGCAACTTCTCATGTGGTTGTAAGAGGATCAGCTTCAAATATTGCTTTTAATTGGTCGTGGTCAACTTCTGATGGTGGCCACTGTGCTCCTTATCTTCAAGACCATTGTCTCCTTTGCAAAACTTCTTGAACCGCCATTGAACTAGGAGTTGGTTAGCAGTTCCCCAGCCAAATGCGTTATTATGTTGCCAGTTGTCCCTGCTGCTTTAAGACTGATTTGGAACTCAAATAAGAAAATCGCTCAAATTTGCTTTTTCTCTAACATCATTTCCACAGTCTAAAATAAACATAAAATAAGCAGCAAAAAAACATAAAGTAAGAAATGCCCATTAAAATGATGTATAACATAACTATATTTATTTAAGAATGTATTCCAACATCAAACAGCAAATTCCAACAATGCAAAACCCAGAATTACTTTTGTCCCAACCTAATATCTTCTTGGGCCAGTACTCCTGGGCTTAAGTCTTATTAGTCTTTTGTGCCAGGACAATCTGTATAACTTCTCTGTGCCTCCTTTATCCTATCTGTAAAATATGGATAATGGAGTAATAATGGAAATTACTTAGTGGAATTGTAAGGATTAAATGAGTTAATGGGTGGAAAGAACATAAAACAGATACTGGTACACAATAAGCAATCAGTAAATGTTAGCTATCATTACAACAAAAATGATCCATCTTAGAGAGCTTTTACATTCATTTAGAAACCTCTTCTTTCAAGGCTGCTCGAGTGTGTAAGTGGAGGATGCCAGCACTCACACAAATATGTCATTACCTCTATTCCTTAATAATGGACAGTACTCTTGATGCCAAAAATACTTTGGACAAGCTGACACAGCATTAAGCATTGATTTTCTGGTTTTCCCTGTAAGTCTTTTTGCTCATAATTTATTTCTTTTCCTCACAACTCTAGGTCCTCAGGTGTCTCTGTAATATAATTAGTCTGACATGCATTCTCTTTGACTCCTGGAAGTGCTACTTCTCAATGGCATGGTGGGTATGACATCATTCTCACAAAGGCACATGCACTTCATTCTGGAGCTGGCCATTATTGATGGCACCTGCCCAGGTCTACTCGATCTTTCTGCAATACATCTAAACTCATTTCTCAAAAATGTTGGATACTGACTCTATAGAATAGGAAGAAATTTAAAAATGTATGAAGCATTATTAAGGGTAGAATGCATACAAGATGTTGTAGTAAAAATTAGAAAGCAAAAATTCATCCACACTCTAATTTCAACTCTGAAAATGTATGCATGTATGTATTCATGTTCTGCCTAAAAACACAGGCTGGAGGGAAAAACACCAACAACTTAAACTTGTATATATCTGAATGGTATGGTTTAATTTCCTCTATTCTTTTTCAAATATTTACAGAGGTCTTTTGTTACTTTACAATTAAAGAAAATGTTTTATTTTGTGGGCTAGATATTCAGAAAAGTTACTGACATTCAAAACCATCCTCCTTTGTATTGTTCCCAGGCAACGCTGTAGTCAACTTTCATGCTCTCAGAGCAAAGCTTTTTTGAAAGCCCATCCTGAAAAGTTCCCATGATAATCCAAATCCTAACTCATTTAAAGAGAAAAGTATTACCCATTTCTTCTGGTCCTACTTAAAGTGACTACATTTTTTGGTTTTGACTTTTGGTTTTGACACTCTTTCATGCAACAAATATTTGTGTGCCTATAATGTGCCAGGCTTTATTCCCTGCAAATAAATCAGGGAACAATACAGGCATTAATTCCTGTCTTCACAGAGCATTACACCACAGAATACATTTAACTCTTAATTTTTTTGTAGTAGAATATTTGTCATTTAACTAAGGATGGACGCTGTGATATAGAGGAACACTCCTTCATCTCTGTCACGTAGTACATACACCTCACAGTCCTGTCTATGCCACCATCATTCTCTCTCTAGTTGACCCTGTCATTTCTGCCTGATGATCACCTGTCCCTGGGGTTCTCTGTCAGGGTTTCTGTTGACTCTTATTGCACAACTGGTTGTTCTAGTGTGGGGAGTATCTAGTGATCAAGAAAGAAAAAGATAAAAGAACTATCAAATTTCAAGCGTATTATTTCACGTAATCCTTACAGTTTCATGGAACAGGCAATATTAACTGCCTTTTATAGATGAGGGAACTGGTTTAGTGAGCTGAACATTTAGTGAGCTCTTTTCATCCTTCATTTATTTATTTTTTCATTAATTGACCAACGTATATTTGTAGAGTACCTAGGTGCTAGGGATAAAATGAGGAGTGAAAATAGATCATAAGCTCAAACATGGGAAGATAGGGAAAATAATTTTGTGAAGAGAATAGAGAGAGCAACTTTTAGAAAAGAAGTTCTGGCCAGGCGCGGTGGCTCAAGCCTGTAATCCCAGCACTTTGGGAGGCCGAGACGGGCGGATCACGAGGTCAGGAGATCGAGACCATCCTGGCTAACACAGTGAAACCCCGTCTCTACTAAAAATACAAAAAACTAGCCGGGCGAGGTGGCGGGCGCCTGTAGTCCCAGCTACTCGGGAGGCTGAGGCAGGAGAATGGCGTAAACCCAGGAGGCAGAGCTTGCAGCGAGCTGAGATCCGGCCACTGCACTCCAGCCCCAGCGGCAGAGCAAGACTCTGTCTCAAAAAAAAAAAAGAAGTTCTGCCTGAGGAATCTGAGGGGCCCTCCAGGGAACCCTACCTATGGGGCAGGAAGAGAAAGAACAAGAGGCTCATGGGGCTCAGAAAAGGGAAATTTCCCGGATACTCTTTGCCTCCTCATTTTATTCTCAGGACTCTGGCTCTAAAGTTAGTTGCCATCTGAAGTCTGAGTTTTATTTTTAAACAATTTTTTTGGCATAATTTTATTTAGCCACAATAAAATTCATTCATTTTAATTATACAGTTGGATGAGTTTTGACAAATGTATATACCCATGTAACCAAGCCCCCAGTCAAAATATAGAACATTTCCATCAGCCCAGAAAGCTTTCTACTGCCATCGATGTTCCTCAGCCCCTAAACACTCACTGACCTAACATCTATCCCTCTAGATAGATTTTTGCCAGGTTTTCAGCCAGCCCCTAGGTGGATATCTATCCATGGTGACTATAATGTCTCATTGGCTATGACTTTGCCCAGATTCCTGGCCACTCAGTTTCTTGGAAAAAGTACAGTCATTAAAATCAATGGCACTATTTCTGGCATTGTAAAGCTACAACAGTCACTTTCCACAAGTACCTACAGAACCCATTATCCTACAGGTGGAGACATCTTAGAGGCTGAGCCAAGACCGAGCCTGGCTCCACAACCCTAGTTTCTGGGAATGTGGCTGAGTTGATTAAGGAGGTCTTCTCCCTTTTGTTTCTAGGAATGATAGTCACAATTGTCCAAATAAAAACTCTTATATGTTTGAAATTATGTTGAATGCTGAGTGCTGAGGTTGTTTAACTTTCTTGTAAGAACTTTAATAAAAAATTTATAAGTGTTTTAGTATTCAAAAAATTGATCTACTCAATGATTTGCTGTCCTGGAGTATCACTCAGAATCCTAGAGGTCTTAATATATTGGTAATTGTTACAGAAGAAACATCTGCTAATTAATAGGCAAGTGTGTATGTTTACCTATTGAGACATAACAGTAGAGATATCAGATATTCTTATCATAAGGTCCTCTGCTATGAAATACTTAAAATTCATACACCTGCCTTCTCTAATATTTTCTTTATGGGAAGTACGTGAGATACCCTTGTATCTTCTGAGACAAAGAAGGGGGAATTATTGGAATTCACCAGATTACATTACTTCTATTCAGTCTCCAAACCTATACTCCTTTATGGAATTAACACTTACAAGGAACACAAGCTAAAAAGAAAAAGAAACTTGGAGATTTTTTAGTTTGTTCAGTTAGTAATGCTGATAATATAAAATTTTATCAGTTCCAGGAAGCAGTTCTTTCCCTTATTGTTTTTTCAATCTATGTAAGAGTAGTTGCTTTCTACTAACTGTTAGAGCTGTAATATTCATTCTTCTGGTATAGAAAATGGCAATGAATCCTTATGCTTCAAAAATGCTTAGAGCTTCAAGAATTGTCAAATCCCAGGCAATCTTTGTAAGCCTATATT
Source organism: Theropithecus gelada (assembly GCF_003255815.1). Taxonomy (NCBI): domain Eukaryota; kingdom Metazoa; phylum Chordata; class Mammalia; order Primates; family Cercopithecidae; genus Theropithecus; species Theropithecus gelada. Next base: position 139,439,813 of record NC_037669.1, read on the forward strand.
CTGAGCTCAAAATTAACATGAGCAGAGAGTTAGGGTGTTAGCACCATATATCTAGTGGATTTACAGGAAGACCAAAGCTCTCTATTTCCAGCCCAACCTTAAAAAAAAAAAAAAAGAAAAAAGAAAAAGGAAAGCAACACCCTATTTTTCTCTAAGAGTGTTACAAGTACATCTGGAAAAAGAAAAATGAGACAAAAGAGGAGGAGACAGAGATGCAATCAAAGAAATCTCCAGTATTCTGGATTCCACATGCCTCTTCTAAACCAGTCCTAGAATCTGTGGGATATTAAGAGTTTTGTTATTCCAGGAAGAAGGCAGCATTCCTTGACTGGTCCAGGTAAATTCCTAAGGCTTCCCATTTGAAATTTGGTTCTATTTCTTTTTCCTCTCATAATACTCTGTACTCTTTATTTACTATGACAATGAATATGGAATTGCCAATGTGTTCTAATTAATTACACGTTCCCAATGGGAGCCCAGTTATCTGTGTCTTTATTGCTCCTCTTTGCTTCTCTCTGGAATTCTGATTCTTGCTTTACTCTTTCTTAGGCCGCAGATAAGATGGATTTGGAAAGGCAAGTGGGGGAAAACAAATTGTAAATCGCATTTGAATACAATCAGGATATAGGGGGCCAAACACTCTGAAGTAATGAAGTAACATCCTCATTGACTGCTGTGATCATCTTTAAGAAAGATCACATAGGGAAGCATAAAGACCACAGAGAAAGATACGTGAGACCCTATTTTATCCTTTGAGTATGTATTATTTATATTTATTTTCCTGTCTTTACTTTTTTTTCTTTTTATAATTCACCTCAGATGGATGGAGAGACAGAGAGTGAGAGAGAGAGAGAGAAAGGGCGAGGGGGGGGGGGGGGGGGAGAGAGAGAGAGAGAGAGAGAGAGAGAAGATGATGTCTTATTAGGGAAGACTGGAGGATCTTTTTAGGAAGAATGTATTAGCTTGCTCAGGCTGCCATAACAAAGTACCATAGTCTGGGTGGCTTAAACAACAGAAATTAATTTTGTTACTCTTCTGGAGGCTACAAGTCCAAGATCAAGATGCTGACAAGGTTGGTTCCTTCTGAGTCCTGTCGTCTTGGCTTGCAGATGGATAGCTTCTCACTGTAGCCTCACATGGTCTTTCTTCTGTGTGCATGCTTCCCTTGTGTTTCTTTGTGTGTCCAAATTTTCTTTTTCATAAGGACATCAGTCAGATTAGATTCAGGCCCCCCCACTGACCTCATTTTAACTTAATTACCTCTTTAAAGGCCCTATTTTCAAGTACAGTTACATGTTGAGGTATTGGAAGTTGGGACTTCACTTATTAATTTTAAGGAGGACACAACTCAGTCCATAGCAAAAGGTATAATGCTTTTGTTAGGAAAGACAAGAATACGCATTGATGGTGGTGATAGGAAAAAAAAATGGATTACAGATAATTTTCTAATGTAGGATTAAAATAATTTAATGATGGATCTAACATGGAAGGTGAGGTACAGGAAGAGTTGAGAATGCCTCCAAGTTTTCTAGCTTAGGCAGCTAGATATACAGCTGTAAAATTAACTAAAATTTTAAAAATACTGGACAAAAGACAGGTTTGGGAGTAAACCAGGATATTTATTAATTCAACACATATTTAGCAAGTTTTGACTACATCTCTAGCACTTCTCTAGGAAAAAAAAAACTTCTAACATCAAGTTTACACTCCAGAGTTCTCTGAACATGTAACACTTGTATCTAATAGATACATGTAACACAGTATCTATTAGATACTGAAAAGATTGGAAACAGTAAAGTAAGACTTTGAGTAAGCAGTTAAATATATAAACCTGAAACTCAGGAATTGGGTCAGCCCGGCAGATATGAATTTGGCAGTGAGAGTATATCTACCACTAAAGCCATAAGTCTGAGTGAATTCACCTGAGAAGCATGAATCCTGAGAACTAGTCTCTGAATCAGGCAAATGCATATGGGTTATAAAGAAGAGGAAAGACTAGTAAAGGAGATGGAAAAAATAAATCAACCAGCAAAGCAGGAGGAAAACAAATGACTTCAGTTTTGACTATGTCCAGCTGAGATTGCCTGTAGAATTGTCATATATATATACACATATATATATACACATATATATACACATATATATACATATATATACACATATATATACATATATATACATATATATACATATATATATACATATATATATACACACACATACACACACACACACACCTTCAAATTAGCATCACAGAATGTAATTTTTACATGCACACTTTTTGTGTTCAGGTCTTACCAGTAACTCTAATGAGTCTAAACTTAGAAGTTCTAAGGAAAGGACTTTATGCATTATCTACACCAATCTATAAGCAACAGGAAGCAGCGCAAGTCCTTCAGGAGCCTGTTCTCTTTCCCAGATCTCTTTCCCAGACGTTTCTCTGCCTCTGGCAACCTTGTTTAAAATACTCATTTGCTAAGCAGAGACTGTGCAAGGGTAAACTGGAGCTGACCAGCCCTCGTGGGCACCGACCTTAAATACCTTGTGCAGTATTGACATAACTCCCACTGACTTTTGCTTGTCCATCTAAATTTCCCTTGTTTCCCATTAATCTCACTGAGACTCCCCACACTGCACTAAGAATCTCTTTCTTCCACATTTAAAGCCTTTAATTACTCCCCCAGACATCCCTTCCCAGTTTGGCAGTGCAAAAGCAGACTTTAGGGAAAGGTTTCCTAGAATTAAACAAATAGATTACATCACTGTTTCCTGTTCTTTCCAGAATTAGGGCAAAATTATGTCTTTGTCGTGTTAGTCCATGTGAGGTCGGGCCAAAGAGGAGGTTGGCAATTATTCCTTAGGGGGAATGCTAAGTGGTCCTTCATCAGCAGTCACAGCTGATAATGATAATTTTCAGAAAAACAAAAATGAAACCTCTGTGGCTCCTGTGATAAGACCTTCATTTCCTTTCAGATATTGTTCTCCTTTCACCATTACCACATTCATGCTGCTAGTGAAGTGCAGCTCTAATGTGTCCTTTGTTCAGTTTTCTCCCCAGTCTTTCCCATTTTTAAGGTCGTCGTTCCTATTTTGTTTTTAAGCATGATCTACCTTTTGACGAGTAATCCTCTTTTCCAAATTCCTCCCAAATTTTGCTTTTCTCAAACCACACACACACAAAATGAGTTCCTTTAAAAATACATACATAAACATAATTTTGGCTTTTTTAAAACTTCCTCTTAATGATAAGGCTATCACACACTCTCCACTTCCTAAGGGGGCCAAAATTTGGAGGAGGTTCACATTTCTAAGCCTATTCTAAATGAATGGCATACTATAAATTAAATACAGACAAAGTCAATATAAATTTAGTCAGACAGATGAGGGAGAAAAGCCAAAACTCGGATTGCTTCTCTACCATTTTCTCTTAATTCCCTGGTTGTTTCATTTGGTTTGTTCGGTTGATTGTTTGGTTTCCCATCCCCTTTCTTTTTCTCTCTCAAGCATCTCACCTCAACTTGAGCACAGACTGAAGACAAACCTCAGCCCTCACCCATGGTGCAGGCCCAAGTCCAGAATGCACAAAATAGTCCTGGTCTCTCTTAATGTGGTAAAGTAGGGGCAGCGGGCTAAGGAAAACAAAGCCGGGGTGGACACTCAAGGTCCCATTGAGTCAGGGAAATAAGGTGCCTGGGAGAGCACTTCATTCAGGAAGAGCATATTCTGATGTCTCCAGGGCCAAGAATGTGGCATAAATGAGCAAAGCCTAAAAAAAACGAGTGTGGGTCACTGCAGAGAATATATCCCATGTGGACAGAGCTGACAGTATATATCTGCAGCCAAATATTGCCATTTAGAACTATGGGGTTAGTGCTGTCCGATTTCTAATTACTATTCTGAGAAAACCAAACACCGGAATTTTTGTACGTGTGTAAAATAACCCAGTTTTGTAGTCAGTTAATTTTTCTTTAACATCATCATCTTAGAGACCACCAGTTTGAAACCTCTAGTTTTGCATTAAGAAACCAGTATTCCAGATGTCTGCCCATTAGCAATATGCTGATTAGCAGGCAGAGCCCAGATCAATGTATAAATCCTATTTCTCTTGAATATTCTTTAACTGTTATTGGAATGAGTTTCCCAATTTATCATATTTTGGAAAAGAAGATACAGAAAGCAATAATGATTTTAAAAAGAGAGATTAAAAAGGAAAAATAACAGTATTTTCCCTCCTTCACATGTTATTTTGATATATGCTTCTTGGTTTCTTTCATTCTATGTCTTTTCAGAAAATAGTTACACTCCCAGAGAGATAATTAATCCATTTTGAGGGCCTGCCATGTGCCAATCAACTTCTTTAGGACTTTTGGTAGGGTTTGTCTTTTAATCGTATTTAAGAAATTGGAGAATAAAGTAGATAAACAGTAAATAAAATGAGATCAAAAAACTGAATGTAAAACTTTACACAAAAATGTAAAAAGAATTAAAGAATAACTAAAAAAATGATGTGAGACTTTAATTTCTTAAATATGTTGTAGGGCAAATATTGGGATGTAGGACAACTCTAAACTTGCATAGGATTATTTTAAAGTTATCTCTGATGGTGAAGGTAAGAACTTCCAGCTTTACTTGAGGAACTGAAGGCACTTCTAAACACATATAAGATTAAGATTTTCTAAATTGCATATTTGAATACAGCTCTACTTAGAAACAGGCTGAGACTGAATGAATACAGATAACTAAAGGCTAAATTTTCTGTGTTAAAATGAGCACACTAGGAGAAAAGTAGAGTGTCTTGCCAGCCCAGAGCTAGTATATCTGGTACTTGTCATTTACTCATTTTTGCCTTCATTCATTCAACACATATTTATTATATTCAGCACAGTTCAAATACAGAGTGATACAGCAATTGAAAAAGCCACTGGAGATCCTTACCTTCATGGAGTTTATATTCCATCAAGAAGAGACAGATAACAGACAAGAAAAAAATAAATAAATAAATGATGTAATTTCCACTAATGCTAAGCACTAAGAAGAAAACAAAGCAGAATATTAAGAAAGAGTAGTAATGCGGGGAGGGAGATGTTTTAGATCATTTACATCAGAATCAGTAAAATCCAGAAGAGGAGACATGACAAAAGAGAAATACAGAACTGGAAGTGCAAAGTCCGGGAATTGGAATGAGCTTAATTAAGTTCAAGGGACAAAAAGAAGGTCTATGAGGCTGGAGGGTATAGCTCACTGTAACCTCCACCTCCCAGGTTCAAGCGATTCTCCTGCCTCAGCCTCCTGAGTAGCTGGGATTACAGGTGGGCACCACCACGCTGAGCTAATTTTTGTATTTTTAGTAGAGATGGGGTTTCACCATGTTAGTCAGGTTGGTCTCGAACTCCTGACCTCGTGATCCACCCACTTTGGCCTCCCAAAGTACTGGGATTATAGGCATGAGCCACCGGGCCCAACCGCCATTGGATATTTCAAGTAAGGAAGCACTCTGTCCCTTGGGGTAGACTGAAAGGGTTCCAGAACTCCAGAAGAAAGACGAGTTTCTGAGCTCTATGTGCCAGTAACACATTACAGACTCCCAGAAACCTTCAAGGGAAGAGTCTGACTTCAGCTGTTTTGTGCAAAGAAATGAATTTGACTGAGTAAATACTGGCCAGAGCTGGAAGAATGCCCAAATCTTACTTGTAAAATACTACTCAGCCCACTAAACAACCGATCTGAACATGGACCTAAAGACATGGTTGGACCTGAACAGAGACAGTCCTCACCAAAGACAGCAATTATCACTGTGGATACCTGTGAGACTGTGCACTGCCGTCATTAATCTGTTCATCTTACTTTCCAGCCTTTGCTTGATTTTCCCCCTTTAATATAACCTCTTTAGTGTTTGTACACATTGTTGGTGGGAGTATGTAGACATATGCATCAAGAATGATAAAACAATTTTATTATATGAATTTATCCTAAGGAAATAATCAGAGGTGCTATAATAAGATAAACAGATAAAGAAAGGATAAATACCTACCAACAGTACATGGGTTAGGTGCATTATGAATACTCTTACAGTCATTCAATATCATGTTCTGAGAAAATACTTAAAAACAGCAAAAAATTCCACAAGGTAATTTTAAGTAAAAACAGAGGCTACAAAATACTATGTACAATATGAGCCTGGTTTTGAAAGTATGTACATTTATATGTACATATTTTATTTCAATTACATATTTTAATATATTAAAGTGTTAATAGTGGTTCTCTCTTGATTGTAAGTTGAACTGTCAATTTTTCTTTCTCCTTGATTATTTTATGAAGCCTTGATAATGCACATAATTTAGTTTTATAAATTTAAAATAACTCTTTCAAATGTACTAATACTTCCCTTGAAAGCTTTGTGTCTTCTAGCTTACCCAGCAGGGTTCTAGGAGGCCATCATACCCAAGAGAACAGTGAGAGTTCTGAAGTATAATCCAGACCCTCCAAAGTCTACCTGTTACAAAAGAGTCACAAATACAATGTTCCCATGGCCCTTAGAAAAAAAGAAGAAAAATCAGCTGCAACCCACTCCTACTTTGTAATTCCAACCATTTCATTTTACTTTTTTGTTTTGTTTTGTTTTGTTTACTTTCTTCTGCTTTTTTTTTTTTTTTTTGAGACAGAGTCTAGCTCTGTCGCCCAGGCTGGAGTGCAGTGGCCTGATCTCCACTCACTGCAAGCTCCGCCTCCCGGGTTCATGCCATTCTCCTGCCTCAGCCTCCCGAGTAGCTGGGACTACAGGCGCCCGCCACCACGCCCGGCTAATTTTTGTATTTTTAGTAGAGTCGGGGTTTCACCGTGTTAGCCAGGATGGTCTCGATCTCCTGACCTCGTGATCCGCCCGTCTTAATTTTTAAAACTTTTGTGCGTTTGGCAAAGATACGCTTTTCCTACTAGAATGTAAGTGCCACAGAGCAGACAAAAGTCTGTTTTGTTCATGCTGTATCCCAGTGTCTGGCATACACTAAAAACTGGGTAACTGCTGAATAAATACATTAAAGATAATGCATGAATATGAATCTAAGTCTCATCAGTGGAGACTCAGAGAAAAACATGGCACAACAGCATAACAGGTGTGGGTGCATTCAGTTCAATGTTCAGTAAAAATGAATGTATAATGTTTAGGAGAACTGAATTAAACTTTTTCGTAAAGTTACTGTCCTACAGATGTAGCTAGAAAGTGCCTTTTTGCTCCAACAGTATTTCAGAAGCTATTCATCTCATATGAGTGACTTTAGACAGAGGTATCTTCTCAGGCACAAGCAAAAAACGATTAAGGTCTACGGGAAAAAATTGATATTCATAGACTAGTATTGCTGCTGTTATCCATGAAGGCATAGAACGAAAAGGGAGCACCTTATAGAGAAGAAAGAGAAGTAAAATAAATGACACTATGCAAATTGCAAAGATTCTATAATTATTTCTTCTATGCTGTTCAAATTCAAAAATTATAAATTCAGAGAACATGCCACAAAGCCCTGTGGTATTTTATACAACCTAAATAAGTATCAAGGATCTTAAAAATGTTAACATCTTTTGATGTAGTGATTCCACTTCAAGGATATAAACTAAGGAAAAGTAATAAATGCAGACAAGGTTTGTGTACAAAGTTGAATCATAATTTGAAAAATAAATTTTATTTTATACATAAATCATAGGCAAATAGTGCTAAACTAGGTCTTAGCTGTATTGTTTCTCCAGGGAAAAATAATCAATAATATGGAGAAAGGAGGGAGGGAGAGAGAGAGAGAGAGGAGAGAGAGAGAGAGAGAGAGAGGGGAGAAAGAGAGAGAGTTTAAGGAATTGGCTAATGCAATTGTGGAGTTGGCTAATTTAAGGAATTGGCTAATGCAACTGTGGAGGCTAAATCCATATTCTTCAGGGTAGACCAACAGGCTGGAGATCCAGAGATGAGTTGATATTGCCACTTGAGACCAAAGACAGACTGCAGGAACCAAGCATGGTGGCTCACACCTGTAATCCTAGCACTTTAGGAGCCCGAGGCAGGCAAATTGCTTGAGCCCAGGAGTTCGAGACCAGCCTGGGCAACATAGCAAGATCCCACATCTGAAAAAGAAGAAAGAAAGAAAGAAAGAAAGAAAGAATAAAAAGACAGACTGCAGGTAGAATTCACTCTTCTAGGGAAGTCAGTCTTTTTTTTTTTTTTTTTTTTTTTTCCAGTAAGGCCTTCAACTGACTGAATGAGTTGAGTGAGGCCTACCTATATTATGGAGGGTTATCTGCTTTACTCAAAGTCAACTGATTTATACAATCTCATCCAAAAAGACACCTTCAAAACAACATCAGGATGTGTCTGGCAAAATATATGGGTCCCCTGGCATAGCCAAGTTGACACATAAAATTAATCATCACATCTGCCAATATGCACATTTGGAAAGACTCTCAGAGAAGTGACCTTCCCAAGCTGGGTGACAAATAAACCACTGACATCTTTCCTTAGTGTTAATATAAACTTTTTTCTGAAGTCTGTAAAAGGTCCTTGAGAGTCATAGAGCCAGAAAATATCAGATAATACCTTCTCTTCTTTTCTTTTAAAATATAGAAAGCCTTGTTCTGAAAGTATATAGATAATCTTATTCACTTTGCATCCCAGAAGCTCTTAGAACAATGTTTTCCATATTGTAAGCATCCACCACCTCCTGGAGCAATTAAAATCAGCCTTGTTCTTTTTTTTTTTTTTCTTTTTTCTTTTGATGTTGTAACCATGGGAATGCATGAGCCTTGTTCTTAATGAGCTGAATCAGAAAGAGGTCATGTTGCACAACCTAATTTATCTTCATTTTCCTCTTCTAAAATACAACAGGATTTACAAATGATCTCTAAGATCATGTAAATGACAACTACACTAAGAACATAGGAGTTCAGAGGAGAAAGAAGGCAAGGAAGGCTCTTCATAAAGTAAGGGAGATTTGAAGGAGGAGTAGGATGCATATAGTCAGAGAGGAATGTGGAGTATTACAGTGAAAGTAAATAGTACATAAACTGAAAGAGGTGAATATGTGCTCAACAGGCAGTGGGTTGAGCAGAAAGTTTTTAAGAGAAGCTATGAGAGATGTGACTGGAGAAGTACTCGATAAACTTGAAAACAATATAAATAGTTTGCTTTTTAAAAGGACTGGGGAGTTATTAAGAGTTCTGATTTGGGGAATAACATGATTAAAGTGGGATTTTATGGACAGGAAAAAAATATTCTTGCCATACTAATGTATCCTATTTAAACTAGTCAATTTAATTTTTTCTTATGTCTCCCATGCCCCTGACTGTTTTTGTAATCACAGACAGAATAACCCAATTTCATGTACAAATTATACAATACTAAGCTGCAAATCTATGCACTACCAAAAACTAATTTAGCAGTAATTTTACCATACAAATTATTTCAATGTAGTTGTCACAACTAATATCTGTTCTTGCATTTATAAATGATCACTTGTCAGAGGAAAGATTAAACAGGAAAACGTGGGCTGCAGAGAACCACATTAAAATGAACTATATAGATCTAGGTAAAGGGAAGAGCAGATTTCAAAATTAAGAAAAAAGAGACACAAGCTGTACCCAGCTGTCAAATAAAATCTTCCAGGAAGGAAGGAAGGATTGGTGGCTTGCAACTTATCTCAAGCAGTAAGGAATTGACTTTTTCAATGTATCAGACTGTGTGGTTGGTATTTGGGAAAGACAGAGTGTTGTCGTGGGAATAATAGGAGTTGCTTTGAAGTCTGAGTCTTGCCTCTGTTACTATCTAACTTGGTGACTGAGTGAATATTCCCATTGCTAACTTCTAGTGTCTCCATGTGTAAATAGGCATAACAGAGTTAATACGCCAAGTGTATTGGGTAAATGTGCTTAGCACATTAGCTCACATATAATAGCCCTCCTTAAGGACACCATTTACCCTCTCATCACCTTCTCTATTCTGACCATTGTCATCTTTAGCTGTAAAGTTGTAGCCAACACCATCAACCTCACAGTGCCACTGTGAGGAAGGAAAAGAAATAAACCACACTGAGTAACACCCATGAGGCTCTCATTGTACCAGGCCCCACATCATTATAACAAAAGTTTGTAGACAAAATTATTTCTGTTTCACCTACTAAATTACCCAGTCTCAGATATTTCTTTACAACAATGTGAGAATGGCCTAATACAGTGCCATGCACTCGAGTCAGGAAGACAGAGCAACATCCTATCTCCAAAAAAAGAGAGAAAACTTTATAAAGAATTTGTGTACTGTAGAGAGAAAGAATCCATAATTTCCAGTTCCCAACACTGCTGAGTCTTTTTCCCTCACAATACATCTGTGTTAAAGCTATGAGCATCTTTGGTATTGTGAAAGTTGATAATACATATTGGGTTATTCTTATCACACCCAACTAAAACAGAGTCGAGAAGCCAGAAGGGAAAAGCACTCAGGGCACATAACATTGCTCCAAAAACGTAATTCTCTGTAAGCCTGGCTGCTGAACCTGCCAACTGTAACCTGATGCCAGTTTTATCTAATGATTACTGAAACAACCTGCTGCAACTTTAAGACCAGTTTTACCTAGGTCAGTCACTCACCAATCAGAGCTTACCAGCTCCCCCAAACTTCACTATTGCCAATGATGTTTCTTGAAGAGCAATACATAACATTTCTCCTTTTAATAATACCTCTTACCTTCTCTTTGTTCTGCTATACTCAAGACCAGTCAGTCTGCATACATGCCCCAAATTGCAATTCTTTCTTCCCAGAAAAAAACATTTTAATATCAGACATTCATCTCTGTATTTTATTTTACTTCAACAGTATGTAAATAGCACTTGAATTTATAATTCTTTGATATACTTTATTAAAGACATTTATTGAGATATTTAAATACTATAAAATTCACTGTTTTAAGTTTGCAATTCAGTGATTGTTTTAGTGTATTACAGAGTTGCACAACTATCACCACAATCTAATTTTGAAACATTTCCATCACCCCGAGAAGAAATATTTTGCTTATTTGTAGTTATTCCGTATTGCTATTCCTACCCCTTCCCCTTCCCCATCACCCACCCTTCCCACTCCAAACTCTTGGTCTTAGGCAACCACTAATTTACTTTTTGTTCTATAGATTGGCTTGTTCTAGACATTTCATATAAATAAAATTATAAGATGTGCTCTTTTGTTTTGGGCTTCCTCAACTTAGCATAATATTTTTGAGGTTTCTCCATAGTATGGTATGTATGGGTACCTTGTTCTTTTTTATTGCTGCGTAATATTCCATTATATAGGTATAAGGCATGTTTCTTTAGTTGATTGACATTTGAATGGTTTCCACATTTTGGTTGTTATGAAAAATGTTGCTGTGTAAATTTGTTTTTGAGTGAACATATGATTTCATTTCTTCTAGGTAGGTAACAAGTAGTGGAATTGCTGGATCATATAGCAAGTCTATGCTTAATTTTTTTTTTAAGAAACTGCCAGATGGTTTTCCAAAGTGGCTACACCATTTTACATTTCCACAGGCAATGTATGAGAGTTCCAATCTCGCCACATCTTTGCCAATACTTGTTGTTTTCTGGCTTTTTGATTATAGCTACCCTAGTGGGTATGAAGTAGTAACTCATTTTGGTTTTGATTTACATTTTCCTAATGATTAATGGTGCTGAACAAATTTTCATGTGTTAATGTGTATACACTTTGAAAAATGTCTATTCAAATCCTTTGTCCATTTTTATTTCATTATTTATTTATAGTTATTCTTTATAAATTCTGAATACAAGTCTCATGAGAGAGATAATTTTCAACTACTTTTCTCCCAGTCAATGGATTGTATTTCATTTTCTTGACCATGTTTGTTGAAGCACAATAGTTTTAAATTTTGCTAGGTACAATTTATCAAATTTTTAAATTTCATATGCTTTTGGTGTTGTATCTAAGATATTATTGCCTAACCCAAGATCATGAAGATTTACTCTTTTTTTGCCTGTATTTTTTTGGGGGGGGTTCATATATACACAGACATATATGAAATCCTACATATGTGTGTGTACATATATATGTATGTATGAAACCCTATAAAATATATCTTTCTCATATATATAAACCCTATAAAATATATATATATTTCATATATATATACTACATATGTATGAAACCCTATCAAATAAATATGTAAGTAATTTAGGAGCAAAGGTTCTCTGGAAATTAGGATGAAGCGAAAGTCAAATTATTAAGTTACATTGTATTAGTCTGTTCTCACACTGCTATAAAGAACTAACTGAGACTGGGTAATTTATAAAGAAAAGAGGTTTAATTGGCTCACAGTTCCGCAGGCTGTACAGGAAGCATAGCTGGGAAGGCCTCAGGAAGCTTACAATCACGGCAGAAGACAAAGGGGAAGCAAGCACTTCTTCACATGGCCAGCAAGAGAGAGAGCAAAGGGTGAATTGCTACATACTTCTAAACAACGAGGTCTCATGAGAACTCATTCACTATCACGGGAACAGCAAAAGAAAAATGAGCCCCCGTGATCCAACACTTCCCACCAGGTCCCTCCTCCAACACTTGAGACCACAACTCAACATGAGATTTGTGTGTGGACAGACAACCAAGCCATATGAGACACAAAAGAAAGAATGCAGACACAACCACTCAATATTACACACAGTGAAAAACTATGTCATCTATTTTTCTGTTAAGGTGTATAGGAGGCAAAACACCCCCTTTACCATTACTTGTAGACAGCATGATCAGAGCACAGTAAGACTGAATCAAGTGTACTGATGAAAGAAAAGCTAATCAACAAGGAATATGCTATCAAAAAAGCAGAGACATATCCAGTTCTTACTCAGACTATAGCTGAACAGTCAAACTGGAAAATACATAGACTAGTCAGCAAGAGGAGGTGATATGTTGACCAGGTAAAAGACACCATCCTCTGCAATGGATAACAATGGAAACAGTTATCTAAATTAGAAAGGTATTTAGAGACACTGGCGTTTAAGGAAAGTGATCTTAATCTATTTAAACATTATGAAAACTAAGGAATTAATTCATAATTCTCACTTTAATATGAAGCGGAAGAGGGTTGCATTCCTTGACCAACAGTAGTAAATGTGTTTTAATGATCCACAGATCATTCAAATAAGATATCTCATTTGGAATATATTATCAATTTCCTTTATAAAACTTTATAATCAAATCTACTATCATTAAAAAGTTCCACTATTATTTGCTTAAATGTTACTAATAACCTATTTGTGGCCAAATCTTTATGTCTTTTATTCTTTGAAAAGTAGGAAAAGGTTATTACTGAGTAGGAAATGGTAACTTAAGGAATATGAGACAAATATCTGTCAATTGAGAAAGCTGTTGAATTTTGAGGCATAACAATGAAAGCTCTATTTATAGATATTAAGCTCTAGAATTTCACATTTTGAAGGAACATTAACAACTTTTTTACAGCTAACGGGCTTGGAAAGATTGCTTAAAGGTTAGAACCCAATCTGGTAAATTACCTATGACACGACTTCATATTCAAAACTTTATGGCCCTTGTTAGTCAAGGATTTTAGATATAATATACATGTTTCATCCCTTTAATAATATCAGAAGACTTTCAGGAAAAGCACTTTTATTTTATTTTATTTTTTCTGATTCCTTAGCATCTAAAAGAGTGTTTGGCTCAAAAAGCATTTGTTGAGTAGCATATCTTAAGTGGTAGTCACTTGAATTATTATTCATTTTAGCTATTTATAAAAGCTTAATCCGTTGTTTCTTTGGAACTGAAACTTCTATATCACAAAATTTCACTGTTGTTTGCTTTTACATTTATCAGCTTTTGTTCTCTCTTACCTCACCATCTGATACCTATTTGTTGATGCCCTCTGTTGTATCTTTTTACATTTTAGAGATAAGAAAGAATTCTAAAACTAATTAATTTAAAATAGTTTTAAAAAAATATAGGTTGTACAGGAAGAAAAGTGATTACTTTGGAGGAATCTCTGAACCAATTATCTAGTCAAAGGAAAACAAAAAATAGCAATCAAAAAATTTAATTCAATTCAACTAGCACTGATTGGACATTTCTTATGTTTCATGCATTGAAGATCTAACAGCAATAAGACATAGGTCTTACTTCAAGAAACTCATATATCAATAGAAGATATGTACTGTATATTAATGTGATCAGTTAACTGTATTTTAAAGCAGTAATATTTCATACACATAAATATGAAGTATTTTATATGTATTAACACATTTAATGCTAACAACAATTTTGTAAATGAGAAAATTGAGGCATAAAGAGGTTAAATAATCTGCTCCATTTATGTAGCTAGTTTTTGGCAGAGCTAGTATTTGAACCAGGCGGTCTGCAGATTCAGAGCCTGCATTCTTATGCCACATCGTACTGCCTCACAACTCACTGCAACTTCTCAGTTTTTTTTTTTTTATTTTGTTCATGAGATGATTTCTTTTTACACATATATCACCAAAATTAGAAAGTAAGATTTGCAGGTTCTTTTACATCAGGACAGTAAATCCATTTTTGAATTGTAAGAGTTTTTTTCATGCAGAAGAAGTTTGAAGATTGTAAATGCCTTTACAAATATATGACATTATTAAAACATTTTTATTTTATGAATATGAAATATTTTAGAAGTAATGAGACAGCCAGATATAAAGGAGTCACCTGAGAACCCCCAACTGGCCTGTTCGCTGGGAGGAGTGCACACTGGGATGGAGACTCAGGAAGTTCACGCTGTTTGCCCTGGGGAGGAGCCTGGCCCCTCCTCTTCCTGGGTGGAACCTGGAATTCAATCTGTGAGGCGGGAAGAATATACTAGCAGGACTCTCGCTCCGCTCAGGGTCCCTGTTTCCCCTCTTTTCCTTTTTGTCCAATAAATTCCATTTTTCTCACCCTTCAAAGTGTCTGCAGGCCTAATATTTCATAGCTGTGTGGAAAGGACCCCATCTTTAGCTGAACTAGGGAGAAACTCATGCCACAGTACAAGCATCTGATATAAGATATACACGCATTTCTGAAAACCTTGCAGTAAGCTACATTGCACACTTCAAGTTACAAAGTTAATGGGGGAAAAAATAATAGAATTAGCACAGACCACTCAAAACTTATGCCACTTGATGACCAGAGCATTAACACCAATGACCAATCCTACTCAATAACAATTTATCACAGTTTTTTAAAAATGTTAAAATCATAATAAAGAAAGCAGTATGATAGTTACTAATAGGACTTTATTCTAAATACAAATGAAAGTAGGCTATCAGAAGGAGGTAAAAGAAAGACTGCTGAATTGCAGAAAAAAGCACAACATCAGAAGTTATAGGTGTAGCATTTTACATAATAAACAGATGCAAGTTTCACACATACCATAGCAAAGATATGGCTGGTGATTTTTGGATCATTATCTTGTCATTGTTTCTTTTGCACATGATCAATCTCCTGGGAAGATAAAATGAATGGACATCATGTACAGTACTGTATTCTTTTATGGTTTGCTGTATGCAGCTTTGGGGACATATTTTGCAGTCTGCCGCAGTGTAAATGCTGGCAGTGCAAAATGCAGGTGGAAAATCCCTTAAGAGCCTTCCCATCACCCAAGTTATGTTCACATCATTCCCTCTTTAACAATCCTATTCCCATTTACATTACAGAACATGCTCTGTAGCAAAATAAACTGTATTTGGAATGGATTACAATGAAGGAGAACATCAACAATTTTATCACTAAATTATTTCTTATTTCAGGTTCCTTTCTCCTTTTCTGTTAAACACACTTAAAAGTTAAACATGCAAAATGCTTTTCTAGGTTAAGTTCAATTATAGTTAGTAGTATAGGTGTCACTGCATAGAAACTACTGTTTTCCAGGCTGGGCATGGAGGATCATACCTAAACTCCAGACAGAGGCAGGAGGATCGCTTGAGCCCAGGAGTTTGAGACCAGTCTGGGCAATATGGCAAGACCGTGTCTTTACAAAAAAAAAAAATTTTTTTAATTAGCCAGGCATGAGGTGGGAGGATTGCTTGAACCAGGGAAGTTGAAGCTGCAGTGAGCCCTGATCATACCACTACACTCCAGCCTGGGTGACAGAGCAAGGCCATGTCTCAAAAAACTAAAATAAAATAAAAATAAAGAAATATAAATAAATATAAAAAATAAAAATAAAGAAACTATTTCTCGCATTTCCAAGCAGGTCATTCACGCATGTTCCTTTGCAATTTCAGCATGAGTGCAAATATTTCTCTTCTTTCATCTCCATCAACATTAATACAAGATTTAACATAATATGGGATAACTATTATAGTCCTCATTTGCAACAGCCGTAATTTAGGACTGAGGGATTAACTAAAGTTCGGTATCATTTAGAAGAGCAAAACAAAAATAGAAAATAGCACTTTTCCTAGTCATAATAAAAAAAGTTTTTGTCCAATTTGCAAAAAGTTTCTGCTAATTAAAACCTACTTGTACAGTCACAGTTGATATACTATCAAAGTTGTTATTTGAGTAGTCAATTAACTTTCCCCAACGCATCACAACCAGATAAAACAATTTATTTTCTTGTAGTGTTGTCCTAATTTGGTCTTAATGAGGAGTTGGGCTTGTCTTGTATGTTTGTTCCTTGAGTTGCTGAAGGCTTGATTTACTGTCCCAGTAAAAGTCTCTGCTTGTTCCCCTCCTTCTCTGAACAAAGACTGATTTTCATATGAAAAGAGTTAGTGAATGTTTTCCCTTAGGCACTGGGGCTAGCTTTTCCCAGAGAAGTAGGCTGTTGCATTGCTTTTGTCATCTTTCATCACAGAAATGTTTTCAAAGGGCAGCATAAACAATGATAGTCAAGTCGGTCTCTGCTTTCATGAAGAAGGTGATGGAAGTGAATTTTAAACAATTTTAGCAACACATGTTTGCTGGCATATGAATCTGAATTTACAGCAATTAGAGATATCTGAATTTTCACAAAATGGTCTAGGCATACTTTTTCTTTGGTCTACCAAGATCTGACATTCATTGTTGCTTTGGTTTTCCCTGGTACAGCTGATAACATCAAACACTTAAAATTAGCATTGCAGAATGTAGCTCCAAGCAGCAGCTTCAGGTTGAGTGATGTTATCAATGGTTACAAGAGTAACGGAGAACTCCAGAACCTGGATTCTGTCTTGGCTTGTAAAATATCTTTCAGATCTACCTTTAATATGTTTTTAAGTAGAAAGTAACTTCGTACCACTATGTTACTAAATCCCAGAATCTTTTTTGAAAGGGAGCAAAGGATTTTGAAACATTAAAGATATGGTGACAAAATGGAGACATGCAAAATTATATTCTTCTATTGACATTAACTGTAACTCTTCAGTGGTACATATATACTAACAACATATTTCAGGCATTCTAAACAATGGCTGAGGATCTGTTTGTGAACATTTCAAATGTGAGAGAATTCTTTACTCCTCCTAATAAAGCCCTATCTCATGACTTATGCATCAGTTCTCACAGCCTGGCTGCACACAACAGTTTAATTCCGGAGCGCAGGGAAGCTGAAATGAGGAAGTTGAAGAGACTGAGAGCTTTCTTGAGAGTGCCTCGATACTTCTTCCCTGAAGATCTGTACCCGGAAGACTTCAGAAATATAGCTGATACAGGAGAAAAGGTGAACCTGCATCCTACAGCTATAAATTCACTTCCAGACCCCCGCCCTCCAAACTCTGTTCTCAGCAAGTGACCTGACATTCTGCATCAGACCTGAGAGCAGACAGCTGCTAGGGGGCTGAATCTGGGGCAGCCACACAGAAAATAAACTAAAAATAAATAAGTAAACTGTGAGAATTCTTCTTTAAAATATAGCATTCTAGAACACTTTAGGTTTTCTCAAAAAAATGATTTACAAGTTAATGTTCAAATATATTAATTCAGAGCTTTCAATTATAAGATGAGTAAGTCCTAGGGATCTAACATAGAGCATGGTGAATACAGTTACGAATACTGTACGGTTTACTTGAAATTTGCTGAGAATAGAACTTGTGTCCTCATTCCCTCCCTGCCACGCACACAAAACAACAACTTTGTGAGGTGATGAATGTGTGAATTAGTCTGATAATTAACTGTAATTAATTTTAATTAATTAGATACATTTCACAATGTATATGTGTATCAAACCAACACATTGTATACCTTGAATTTATACTGTTTTTGTTAACTTACCAATAAAACCAGAAAAAAGTTAAAATTTCCCCCCAAATTAATTCAAGAATGAAGATATTTGATTACATAACACTTGCATGAAATAGGAGTACCAGAAAGCATGATAATGGGAAAAGGCAGCAAATGTGAAAACCACCTTTTCTTGATGTAGTTCTGACTTTGCTCAGGGCTCATCCCAGATGGTTACCTTGTGCACATGGTATATTCTAGTTAAAACAGAAAAGAACATATTCAGAAAAAGAATGACTCATCTTGAAAATTTTCATTTAAATTTTATTCTTTGAAATGTTTTCATTTAAATTTCATTTTAAAATTTCACTGAATTAAGATAGAATTTGAAATCCCTAAAATAATTAACTATTACTAAATATGTAGAAGGCCCTTAAATTCCATCTAACTTCTTTTGGTTCTGATATGATTCCCAGGATTTGTTTCGTTTACATTCCTTTCTCTTTGGATTTGAATACGGAAATTGATTATTAAAATGAAATTGCTATATATTAAAATATTGAAATGAAAATTAAAGTTTGAAAATAATATTTATCAAAAGTTAACCTTTTTGCATTAGGCCAGTTTATGTTAGGCAAAGTACTAAGAAAATTAATCTGTACAATGATCAAAGGTGTTATTATATTCCAAATCCCCGAAGTCTTTCTTGCCTCTTGTAGTGAGGTGCATTAGCTGACTAACAGTATTTCCAGGTAGAAAAATGGAAAGGAAAATGCTGAGCCTTTTATAGAGAAGAGCTTAATAGACTTGTGTGCATACATTAGCCTTCTGACTCTGGATTGATTTGCAGAGTGCCACTGCCAACTTCATCTCAGGAAGTCCATCATTAACACTTCCGCTGACCCCTCCAGCCCCGCCCCCCCGCCCCAAATTATTTTGCAAGTTTGCCAAATTGATACTTTA
This sequence comes from Theropithecus gelada, assembly GCF_003255815.1. NCBI lineage: Eukaryota > Metazoa > Chordata > Mammalia > Primates > Cercopithecidae > Theropithecus > Theropithecus gelada. The sequence continues at coordinate 139,458,966 of NC_037669.1, forward strand.
ACTTAATAGTTGCTTAAGGATGAGAAAGTTTAAGCATATTCAAGACTAATAGAATTGATGTCTCATTTTCTTGGACAATTTCAGCAAATATTGAGTCCAGGATTTTGTCTAGATCTGTATTTATAGCGTCTATTTCGCTATTAACATAGAGAATCAACTAACACTGAGTTCATAAAGAGATGAGAGGAAAACAAGAAAAAGAAACCCTTCTGCTGTCCTTAAGTAGTGATAAGTTCCTTTTAAATTTCTTAAGATTTTCATGAGTTTTTAAACAAGCAAATAACACAAGGCTAAAATATATCAAACACATAAAAATATAGAAACTGGTGATAAATGAGTTTTATTTAGCTATCAAAATTTTGCTTTTTGCTCCTCCTTTGGCTTTCTGCCATCTTTCAACACGAGAACCAGAGATCTGACTAGAAATGGGTTGTTTTCCTGTGCATGAATAGAAAGTGACTAGTTTTGGGAGCCAGGGACGATGGTTCTCGCCTGTAATTCCAGCACTTTGGGAGGCCAAGGCAGGTGGATCACTTGAGTTCAGGCATTCCAGACCAGCCTGGACAACATGGTGAAACCCCGTCTGTACTAAAAATACAAAAATTAGCCGAGAGTGGTGGAGCATGTCTGTAATCCCAGCTACTGAGGTGGCTGAAGCAGGAGAATCACTTGAACCCAGGAGGTGGAAGCTGCAGTGAGCCAGGATCACACCACTGCACTCCAGCCTGGGTGACAGAGCGAGACTCTGTCTCAAAAAAAAAAAAAAAAAAAAAAAAAACCACTAGTTTTTCTTTATTCCCAATCAAGTCCATAAATAAAATAGATTAAGATCTCCAAATTTAAACATTGAGATTTGTGTGGTGGTTTCTCATTTCTCTTTTATATTTTCAAGAAAACTCTAAAGATATCACTTATAAGAACTATTTAAACGGGCTTTCTGCTATCATGTTTCTTGGGTTTGGGTAGATGACTTGGATGGATTCTAAGCAAAGCACGGACAGACAAAAACAGTATTACCTACCCCCAAATGAAAAAGAAATAATAAGATACATCTACAGACCGTTACTGATTTATAAGTTCACCATATTCTAATACTATTTCAGATTTAGCTGGAAGAGAAGTCTGTTTAAAATGGTTTATATTAGGATAAAGAGTAGCATTTAATAATGTATTCATTTTAATATTTCCAGGGTTGAGACACAGAGGGACTTTTCCAGTTTCATCAGCAATGTTCTATGTGTGCGCTCACCTAGCCTTTAGATGAAATCTGACCAAGGATGTTTCACCACCTCCACTGTTTTTTGTCCTAGAGAAGCCTCATTACTTTGTGCTCTGCTTGTTTCACCAGCTCACAACCCCAACCAGGCTCAACTGCTTTTATATTCAGATAGACAGCCCCCTTTCTCCTTTATCACTTTAGCCAGTTCTGTCAGCATTCCTGTTTCCCTCATATCCTTTGTCCTTTCCTAAACCTATCTATTTTACCTACCTAGCCCTAATCCTTTTTCATTTTCAAAAATTTATCTATCTTTTGTAGAGACAGATTCTTGCTATGTTGCCAAGACTAGTCTCAAACTCCTGGACTCTACAGATCCTCCTGCCTCAGGCTCCCAAAGTGCTGTGATTACCAACGTGAGCTATCACACTTGGCCCCAGCCCTAATCCTAAACCACTCCATTATCTTAGGTTGTTGAACTCTGGTGGGGAAACCACACCACCCTTCGGATAGGTGCTGCTCCAAATTTCCACTCACAGTTGGCCTGCAGACTATCTGGCCAACCATGTATATGCTCAGAGTATGCAGTTTCTGTCATCCCTCACAATGGCAAGTCAAAACCATCCATGTGCAAATTGTTCAGCTGTCCTTCACCTTCCTTGCTGCTCCTTCACCCTAATCCCTTTTCCTAGCAACACACTTCTCTCTTATTTCACAGAGACATTCAAACCTGCCACCAGGTTGTTACCATCTGATTTTCAAGACTCATGCATCTGTTTTTCCTTTAGATGGTCTTGTCTACTTCTCTAGGGTCTGTTAAGAAATATTTACCAGCGTCTCATCCGTCTCCTGTGTTTTCAGTTTCTTTCTCCTGTCTCCACATTCTCCCTGCCTTTAACAGACTATTATCTCATTTCTGTCTGCACTCTGCTAAAGTTTTCTGGCAAAGTTGACCTATAACTATCTAATATCACAATGCAAAATATTCTTTTCATCTATATTAGCTGATATCCTTGTACTATTTGACACAGGTAATCATCTCATTCTTATTGAAATTCTCTCCTCTCTTCCCTCTGGGCACACACACTTTGATGGTTTTCCTCTTGTATTTCAGACCTTTTCATTCCAATCTTTCCACCCAAAAGTTTGTGTGATTTCTTTCCTGGGGCGAGGGGGAGGCCTGAAGTGGTAGATCCAGGATTCTGAACCAGATAGTAGAACTCAGAGCCCAACTACACAGGTTCCATATTGCATAACGGCTTCAGAATTAATATTTAAAGAAAAAAGAAAAGAAAGTTGAAATCCAAGCTTCACCACTTACTGGATGGATACTCTAGGACAAGTGAGTTTTGTTGTGCACTGCTTTTCTCATCTACAGAATGTAGCTAATAATACCATTCAGATAAAGTTGTTGTAAGGAACAACTCTGGTAATAAATGCAAAGAATCTGTAAACTGTAGCTTTCCAATAAATGACATTATTGAGTTTATGTTTCCTCAAATATTTATCTTTGTTTTCAGTGTCAAGCATGAGACAAAACAGGGAGGTAGGGAGTCATTTAGGGTAGCATTTATATTAGGGAAGGAGAGAGAAGCATTCTTGCCATAATACAGTTGAACCAATTTAACAATTAACTGAGTTTAAGAGACTTCCATTCTTTTGAGAGGCATGTTGATCTGAATGCCTTGCCAGCACTGCTAGCCAACCATTCTTCACAGCTTCCTTCTTCTTATCCTAGATTCCTCATGGAGCAGTGACTCCAGATTTGCAGTTCCCAAAGCACATTCTCATGTTATCTCATTACTTTTACGACCTTTGTTCAACACCAAAGACAGAAACATTTAATAGGAGTTGACTAAGCAAGTCAGAACATTTCTAATTTTGTGGAGAGTTTTTTTACCTATAGGTTTATAATTCAAAGAAAAAAACAAAGAGTCTATAAACTGTTTAAAGCTCTTGATGAAGGATTTTTTATTGTAAAACTATTACTACCATATAAATAGAAAGAAAACTTTGTCAAATATTTTATTTAATTCATTAAATAATGAGAGTACCAATAAGATGTTATAATCACATCAAGGGAGAATCCTTAGAGCACACGTATACAACAGACATCCCCAGAAATTAGAAGTGAATCTACAGGTAGATGTGATACTGTCAATATCCACATGACAATAACGAATTAAATTCTACCACACACAATTCATTTGCATTTCTATGGATATCTATTATTAGTTTTATTTTCTTTCTTTAGACAGAGTCTTGCTTTGTCACCCAGGCTTGAGTGCAGAGATTGCTATCTTGGCTCATTGCAACCTCTGCCTCCCGAGTTCAAGTGATTCTCCTGCCTCAGCCTCCCAAGTAGCTGGGATTACAGGTATGTGCCACCACACCCAGTTAATTTTTTTGTATTTTTAGTAGAGACAGGGTTTCACCATGTTGGCCAGGCTGATCTTGAACTCTTGACCTCACATGATCCACCCACCTTGGCCTCCCAGAGTCCTGGGATTACAGGCATGAGCCACTGCACCTGGCCCCTATTATTAGTTTACTATTTATTTATTTATTTATTTATTTATTTATTTATTTATTACAACATACAGAGTTGTGAAATAGTTTAAAGACAAGGAAAAGAGATAACTCTAACAGAACATTCAGTAATTATTTTGTCCATTGAAACGTTTTTCACCTTTTTTTCCTAATAGTTTAACTCTTAAAGCTAGGAAAGATACCAACTGCACATTTTGCTATGTCTTGATACTGTACTCAGATTATTTCTAATCAACCAATAATGAGACAGATTTAGAATGTATTAAGGGGTTCTAAAATGATATATAGGAATCAGATCCTGAATGGATTACAGAACCCCTGATTTCCACTTCTAGAGTCAATACTTTGAACACTATGTGTCCTGATTCCCTTACATGTAAAATGACATTTACATTTTTTCTATTCTAATATTTCTATTTTAGAATAGATGGCAGAAATTACAGAAGCAGGAAAAATAAGATTCTTCATTTTGGGATGCAAGAGGTTAGCACAGCAACCACTTCAACTTACATTTTCTCCTAATTCTTTATCTTTCCCCCACTCTTCTGGGCTACATGACAAAGCTTGATCGGGATCTCACTGGGAAGGGAAGGAGTGGTGCTGGTGCAGCCTATGAGGAACATGATAGAGAATCATCATGGCATTTCCAGAACAAGTTCACAATGGAATCATTGTCAGAGTTCCCTTTGCTTTGACCCTGATGCTGAACATGAACTCAGGGCAAATGCCCCATAGTTCACACAGCTGGAGCCCTGTGAGAACAAGGAAGGTGATGTCAGCTTTGGCACTCTGTTTAAGTACAATGAAGCCTGTGCCTAGTGAATTTCATGAAGATGGATCACCACCCTCAGCTCTGTGTTTACAAAGATATCAGGAATAAACACATATACCTTAAGTGAAAGAAAACCACAGCCACTTTTATCACCCTGAAAAATGAATCGATTTTTTTAAAATGCATGAGCTATTTAGAAAGTATCATAAATATATCATGAGACCGCTCTTTGCTAGTTAGTCAATATCATCAGAGCATTGGGAGAGCTGTTTTGCTTTTATTTTCCATGAGCCACAGCTCCTTGTCACTTACAGTTACTGCTCTGAACATCAGTTATTATGTCAGCCTTTACAATATTTTATCACTTTCACTTTAATGTTACATAGAAAAGAACAAATATTTTAGATCTAGAAGTAATTTGGGTCAGGCTTTCTTAAAATTCCTATAAAGCTCCTGACACTTCTGAAGAGACTCCATTCTTTCTCCAAGAACAAAATTTTATTTGATTTAATCACCCCTAAATAACAATAGCAGTGATTAAACAATTGTTTTCATTCCCTTTATAAATAACTTTTTATACTAATCTCCTCCTTCAAAGAAATAACTAATCACTGTTGCTTTTACAATCATACCAATTAGGCATGGATTTTAAAAATAAAGTTAATATATCTAAGTGCATCAATGGAAAAGACTCTAAGGTAAGTAAAGAAGAAGAAAACAGAAGACTTACAGAGGTTGAGACCTGGGGGAGCTTAAGCTGGTTCAAACGTCTGTAAACTAAACCACCTTGTTTCCATGAAAAAAAAAAAAGCAACTATCATTTGTCCAAGAGTATTGCCATTTGTGTGTGTGTGTGTGTGTGTGTGCGCGCGCGTGCATGTGTGTTTACTGCTTGTTTCTTTAAGAGATAAATGTTTTAGTATGTAATTGAGGAGAAAGACAGAAATGCTTGTAAATATATTGTTTCCCTAAGCGCGCACGCGCACACACACACACACACACATACACACACACAAAGACTCAGTGATAAAGGAACTTGCATATTCTTATTGAATTTTGACAGATGAAAAAATGGGAAAGAGATATAGTTGTTGATGGTAAACAAAGGCAGTAGCATTTAGTTTTTAATCACCATAGAACTAAGTCAAAACCTGCCCTCTGTTTCAGTTCCAGAATCACAAGGGCAATTTTGAGATTTTTCTCACTGATTCTTGTCATTCACAACAGATAACATGTGATGAATGTTCATTACATGCCAGGCTGAGCTAAGTCTTTCACATGCATTAACTATTTCTAACCCTTATAACAATTTTATAAGGCAAGTATTATTATTATCAATCTATCAGCTATTATTATCCAACTCTTTATGTGAATAAGGAAATTAAGGATCTGAGAGGTTGAAATTGCCTAAAGTCATAGATCCATAGGGATCCATGGCTCTATTATCTTTCCTATGTTTTGTTTACAATAGTTTTAGCACAGAGATTCTGAGACACAAGTAACCTCAACCTGGAAATGCTTCTCAGGCTCTGCAGCAATGTTTTCCAAATCCTTTGCACTTCTTAACGTTCTAACAAACACAGTACCTTAATTTCTTTGTATTGCTTAGAGGTTTTTTTCTCACTCTCTTTAGCTTAAAAATTCAATAAATTTTGCCTGCAAAGGCCCTTTCTCAGGTCCTTGTGTTTTTTATTCTATTCGTCCAACTACATTAAATTTTTATACAAATTTAAAAATTTATTTTTAAATCCGGGGCCTGCCCTGAAGTGCCCTACATGCCCCTGCGCCTCCCCAATTCCTTGCCCCTGGCACATGTCCCTTTGCCCTTTACTTACCTTACTTATCTTTTTGTCCTTTGCTTACAGGAAGTTGTTTTGTCACCCTTGGATGCGATTTGGTGAGATTCAGCAGGAACCCAATCATACGACAAAGTAATAAGTAATGGGCTCCAGAGATTGTGTTAAGTAAAGGTATTGATTTGCCAGAATATTTTACACTTGTTACTGACATAATATTTTAATTGTTTACAATTTTAGATAATAGGAAAGAAAACAGTTGTTGTCCTAAACTGAAAAATAATGAAATTTGTATCTCAAAAAAGCCAAACCCTCTTCACTTTCTCTCCTGTGCCTATTATGTCTTGGGTAGGGAATGGATAGAGTTTTCCCTCCCATAAGCTCCTCAAATTTTAGTTTTGTTTTCAAGATATGTGGAACTTCTATTAAACTGCAAGAAAGGAGGATTGATGCTTTATCATTAACATATTAATTATCCTGACTCATTTCTCTGATTAGGTAACAACCTTCAGGACAAAAGTAGCCCTTAGCTTCTAGCATAAGGGAGAGGGAAGTTTCCACCACTCTACAGTTGTTAGATTACACACACTTCTTAATATCAGAGGCTGTGGTCTCTGTTAAAGTAACACACACACACACACACACCCCCCATCCATGATTTTTACTTTTTATTCTTCTGTATTTCACTATCTTAAGTCTTCTGCTATTTAACACACAAGTTTTGAGGATTCATTATTTTGTTCTCTTTGAAAGCTGAGATTACATCTTAATTAAAAAGATAATCTACACTTAAGGAGCATACAGTTTAGTGGAAGAAGGTGAAACTGACTAGGAACTTCTAAATATAATGCAATGTGCATAACATTATTTTAGGGAATCTAGGAGCTGCTAGAATTCAGTTGACCTAGTGCAGAGTGAGAAGAAATCATCCTGTTTCTCCCACTCTAGGTCCCTTCCTGGACCACAGTAAGTGCAACTAGTTTCCTCTCTGGGCTAGCTAAATAATTTGCAAGGCTCAGTATAAAATGCAAATGTGCCTTTAAAGGTACTAAAATATAAAACATTATCCTTTCTTCTGTGGTCCCTGTCTCCTGACCTATCATAGTATTTTATATTTACTATGTGATGTCGTATTCCCCCAGCACGGTATGCAAGAGGCAAACTTCATAGGCACCCCAATGGTCCACCCCATGACTTGGAGCATACACGCTGACTTAGCCCATCAGCTGCTGGGTTCTCTTCCCACCAGCCGCTGCACCTATGCCATTTGAAATAAGTAATGCATGGTGCTTTCACCAGCAACACAAAAGCCAGGCATCATCTTCCTTTTCTACAGGGCCTCCTCCCAAGCTATGGTAACCTCCATGAAGGTAGCAAATGGTGCAGGCATTGCGATGTAGCAATGATGGGACTTACTTGGTACCTGGATTGGAGTTAAGTGAGAGGCCCACATGGGCTGAATTGCCTGCTGAATATGTCATTGTGCTCCCAACTAGGGGCAGTGACAGCCCCTGCCTTGTCTGGCCCCAAGATGTCCTGGAGTGTTTGTGCCTGCCTCTGCTAATCCCCACTTCCTTGCCCATGGCACAGGGATGAAGGTGGAAAAAATGGCAGTGCCAGCTGAGGTGAGAAATGTGTGCTACCCAACAGAAGTGGCAGGAGGAGGATGCATGTAAGCTGAGGTTCCAAGCCCCTGCACAGGCTTTATTGTTGAAAGTTAAAATTATCATTTAGAAAACCAAGACAGCAACCTCAGAGCATTAAATCCTTACTAGTAGACCCTTCTGAGCACAATGAGCTGGACCCCATGTGACTCCACTGGCTTTATGTCCACATGGCCAGCCCTGCTCCTTCCCACCAATCTCCCACTCTATCACCTTTTACTGTTGTCAATTACTACTTTAAGAAAAAAATTTGCTTTGCATTTTTCTTAGTTTTTATTTACCAGCTATTACTCTAGGATAAAGTAAAAGTGTCTTAAATTAGGCTTCAAAATTTTGCATCACTTTCAGCTACAGCCTTATCTCTTCCCACTGCTTTCCACTGTGCCTATCTCCTGAAGCTCTTGGGCTTTTTGCTATAGCTAATGAACTCCCCCAAATGTGCCTGTGCTTCCACGTTTTTGCATTACTGTCTCCCTTTCTGAAAAATTCTCTAAACTTCTTTCCCACTAGTTCCATCTCAAGGCTTATATTGAAGGTTGTATCTTCCTAATTTCCCCAGCCAATCTCACTCCTATCACACAGCATCACACTTTGCTCCTTATGCTCCTCTGCGTGCTTCTTGATGCCTTGGCACAGTTCCTAGATGTACTTCCGGTGATCAAAGCCCAGGAAACGCTGAGATAATGCCAATTCAAATATTTGACTCCGAATTAAAGTCCACCCCAACTTTGCTGATATTCCTTTCACAGAGCAAAGTAGGGTGGAGTGTCACCAGAGAAAGTGAAGGACAATGGAACAATTTGCCAGTGGGTGGTTTTGACTTGCCAAAGTGAGGGATGGCAGAGACTACTTACGGTGAGCATATACATGGTTGGCCAGAGTGGACTGCAGGCCAGCAGTGGTTCATAGGGCTGGTATGGTTTCCTCACCAGAACTGAAGGACTTAAGGTATTAGATTGGTTTAAGATTAAAGTTAGGTAAGCAAAAGAGGTGAGGTGTAGAAAAGGACAAAGGACACAAGGAAAAAGGCAATGCTAGCAGAAGTGACTAAAGTGATCAAGGAAGAGGGGGATTGTCTATCTGAATATAAATCAAGTAAGTCTGATTGGAGTCATGAGCTGCTGAATCAAGCAGAAAACAAAGTAATAAGGCTTCTGTAGGTCAAAAAGTGGGAATGAAAAGAAAGGTGTTAGAAAGTTTGACTCATTCTGCATTCTACTGATAACATAAAATGATACATGGTACAGTAGATCCCCTTATGTGCAGTTTCAGTTACCTACAGTCAACCATGGTCTTTATCATTGGTATATAAGAAAAAAACATAGACTTTTATAAGGCTTGGTACTATCTGCAGTGTCAGGCATCCACTTGAGGTCTTGAAACATGTCCCTTGCAGAAGAGGGGAGGCTACTGTGTGTGTGTGTGTGTGTGTGTGTGTGTGTGTATATATATATATATATATATATACATATACATATACTGAACCAAGAGTACTGAGGAAAGAAAAGCTAATCAACAAGGAATGTGCCATCAAAAAAGCAAAGACATATCCAGTTCTTACTCAGACTTTAGCTGAACAGTCAAACTGGAAAATACACAGACTAGCCAGCAAGAGGAGGTGATATGTTGACAAGATAAAAGACACACACATATATATTGCTCTCTCTCTATATATATATACACACAGACATATATATATATATTGCTTTTTGATAGTGAGAGAATAAAATGGCTAAAGCTTAAAAGAGACCTAAATGTGAATCTAATTGGTCCAGTAAAGTGGTTGTACCCTTTTACATACTCAACATCAGTGTATAAGAGTTCAGTTCACCCATATCCTTACTAATACTTGATATGGTCAGTCTTTTTAATTTTAGCAATTTTTATGGGTGTTTAGTGATATCTTATTGTGGCTTTTTTTTTTTTTCATTTCCCTCCTATCAAATGATGTTGAACATCTTGTCATGTACTTGTCAGCCATATATATTCTTTTCAACTTTTTGTATCTTTTTAAAATTTGGTTTTTGTTTTTTATTATTGTTGTGAAAGTTCTGGATATATTCTGAATACAAATCCTTTATCCAGGACATGCTTTGCAAATATTTTTGTGTGTGGCTCATCTTTTCATTCTCCTTACAGTATCTTTTGAATAGCAGTTGTTTTCCATTTTGATGAAGTACAATTAATCCATTTGTTTTCTTTTTTGGATCGTGCTTTTGATGTCATAGCTAGAAAATCACTGCCTAACCCAAAGTCACAAAATTTTTATAAAGTTTTATAGGTTTCAGTCTTATATTTAGGTTTATTATCTACTTTAAGTTATTTGTTTATACATTAAACAAGATAGAAATAAAGTTTTTTACATATCAATATCTAATTGTTCTACTATTATTTGTCGAAAACATTATACTTTCTTTATTGAATTGCGCTTAAGTTTTTGTCAAAAAATTACTGTTCATATGCCTGTGGTTTTCTATTTCTGCATTCTCCTCTTTTCCTTTGGTTTATTTATCTATCTTGACACCAATGAGACACTGTTATAAGTTTATATATAGAGAGATGTTTATAATTAGTTTTGAAACCAGGTAATTTTAGCCCTTCAACTTCTTTTTTGTAGCTATTCTATGTTTTTGCATTTTTGTTTGAAATTTAGAATCAGCTTGGCAATTTCTACAAAGAGGTTTATTGGTATTTTGATTGAGATTGCCATCACTTTATTCATCAATTTTGGGAAAATTGACATTGTAACAATATTGAGTCTTGCAGCCTATAAACAACAACAAGAAAAACTCTCACTGCATCTCTACCTCAAATAATTTTTCCTAGTGTATTTTCTTTCATTTCTTCAAGCAATGTAGTTTTAAATGTACAGATTTTTGTCTGATTTAGTCCTATTTTATATTTCTGATGCTACTTCAAATGGTCTTGCTTTTTAAATTTTAATTCCTAAGGAGATTACATATTTACATTAGGACACATCATTCATTTTAATTTTCTAAGAAACTCCCGTCTACTCTTCATTAGTTCAAAATTCTTGCTGAAATTTTCAGGACATTCTTTGGCCTCATTTTTATCTCTCACTTAATTCATCAAAAAAAAGGTCTTTTTTTAAATTTATTTAAGTGTTCCTGTTTTTCTGAAGTATTATATAATAAAAGTTTGGGAAAGGTACTTAGTAAGAAACCGAATTAGTTTATTTTGAAGGTAGCTTTAAGGGAAATTTATTTTTATAAAATTCTGAATGTGATTCATCCAATAATAATAGTCTAGATACTGGACTTCTTTCAAGGATAGAACAGAAAATAAGAATATTTTGATTGTTTTCTTTGAGCTACAATGAAAAAAACACTCTAGAGTATGTGTGTTTAGCTACCTATATTATATTAATTGCTAGGAGACCAGAATACCATTTAGTAAGTTACTTTTTCCAGAGCAGTGGATGGTATTTGGCTCTCTAATGGGATTAATTTAACTAAGACAGTTAATTGAATCAATTCATTCCCCCAGAGAAGCTTTTACTCACCCTCCCTTTTCCACTGAATTAAGGAGAGGCCGCATTTTCTTTCTTTTTTGGGTTTTTATATTTAGCATTATTCCTTTGGTAACTTAACAGCATTTAAGTTACAAAATGAGTTAAGAAAATGATTGATTATGGACTTTGGCAGAAGCTATAAAGCTGTCTGGTAAAAGCTTAGAATGTAATTTATTTCTGAAATCACAGTTGAGTGTGGTCTTTTCTTAAGACACACTGAATTGTACTCCAGAATGTGGGTCTTGAAAAACAAGTCTCTATCCAAATTTAATAGATTTTTTTGGAAGTCACATGACTTGGGAGTTTGAAAATAGAGAGCCCTGTTTTGTGTGAATATTAGTATGTGGATCGTCATATTCCTGTATTCTGTCTCAGAGCCATTTTTACAGATCGGTAAACATAATCGGAAACCTTAAATGACATGCTACTCCATCACTCATTAGCCACAGTACTGCTTGGAATAATATCTGTGATTCTCACAACATACATGCCCCGGGTTTCCTGCTGCATGTATGAGTCAGCATGAGCACTAAACTGGGGTTTCTTAGATTTGGATTTGTGTTCTAGTTTCACATGACTAACAGTGGCCAAGCAACTTTAGTATTAGTTTGTTATGACTGCCCTACAAATTACCACAGACTGGGTGGCTTAAACAACTGAATTTGTTTTCTCCCAGTTCTGGGGTCTGGAAGTCTGAGATCAAGGCGTCAGCAGGGCTGGTTTCTCCTAAGGCCTCCATCCTAGATATGCATATGGCTGCCTTCACTCTGTGTGTTCACATGGTCGCCTCTCTGTGTATGTGTACTAATCTCTCCTTATAGGGACATCGATCACATGAGGTCTCAACCTAATGACCTCTTTTTACCTTGGTTACTTCTTTAAAGGCCCCATCTCCAAATACAGTCACATTCTGAAGCACTAGGGTTAGAACTTCAACATAAGAATAAATTATTTTTGAATTTCTTATAACATTCATATGTCAAAGCCCTAATCTTAGTACTTCAGAATGTGATTGTATTTGGAGATAGGGTCACAATTCAACCCATAACACCCTTTCAGCTTTTGCTTCTTTATTCACAAAATGTGTGAATTGATTAGAATATCACTAAAGACTGTTCAAGGTCTAAAGGGTTAGTATTATTTTGAAAAGATGATCATTATCTTTTCTACAAATAAATATTGTGATTTTTCAATGTTCTTGACTGCAAGCATCAGAAAATGACCCTGGATAACTTAAGGAAAATTTCTTGATTAACTGTGGGGGTTCTGAGTGTAAGAGGAGGCTAAAGGGTGAGGGAGGTCTCATACGTGGGCAGTCCAGTGGGAGGCTGACACCAACTGCCACTAACGCCACCTACCATGTGAGGGTACAGGGGTTGCAGGAGACTCCTGAAAGGACAGGGAGGGGTCACAGAAACATGCAGTCAATAGTCTAGAGCATCCCACTTCTATAAAATGACAGATAACCACCAGGAACATCTTATAGTATTTTATAACATTAAGCTAAATGTGTGTAGAAGAGCTGAAAAAACAATTAAGCAAACAATCTCCAGATAGATACATAGATAGATAGATACATAGGTAGATAGATATAGATGGTGACAGATAGATAGATAGATAGAAATATAGATATCTGATAGACCCCTAAAGTGTCTCCTGATTTTTTAATGGCTCCTCAAAATTATATTTTGACAATAAACGTTTAAATAAAATTCAAATTAGAGGTACAAGTAAAAATTACTACATTAAAAAGCCGCACTAGCTTTTTTTCACCCAAATCTCTTTAGACTTTAATGATCTTGTCCGTAAAATGGGAACAAAGCTACTTAAATTGTTAAAATCAAGACAGATGAATTTTGAGCTTACACCTTTTGTAGTGTAATTTTGAAATTACACCTTTATGATTTACAAGCTCTACAAGTTTTATGATTATGTATTGAAGATGTGATAGATTTTTTCCCTTCATCCTCCATCAGTGCCCTATTTATCTTTCACTATTTTTCTTGGAAAGGTTAAATTGACATTTTAAAAATTGATTTCCATAACTTCAATTTTTTTATTGCTATTTCCTTGTAATCAATTCTGCTATACATTTTTTTCCAACAGAGCTCTTAGAAATTACTGTTTACATTATACTAAGATGCTAGTAATCACATTGAATTATCTCCTTATTTCTCAATTGTTTTACATCTTATCTTTTCCTCAACTCTACTCTGAAATATAATTTTTTGTTGTTGTTTGTAATTTTAACATATGTTAATATTTTTGCCCCAAATACTGGATACATAACAAAATCACTATTCAAAACTTCTCTTTAGATATAAAGCTTTATTTTGTACATCTGAAGAATTTCAAGTTTTTGTTGAACTCAGTGTTATAACTTTCAGATTTCAATATTTTGAAAACTCTTTATACTGACTCATATTTTTGCTCATTTTTAGTTGAATAAACTCACTGTCTTTTTTGTTTTTGTTTTTGAGATAGGGAGTTACTCTGCCACTCAGGCTGGAGTGCAGAGGTGCAAAAACAGCTCCCTGCAGCCTTGAACTACGGGGCTCAAAGGATCCACCTGCCTCAGTATCCCTTGTAGCCGAGACCACAGGCGTGCACTCACGGTTGGCTAATTTTTTAATTTTTTGTAGAAACGGAGTTCCATTTTTTTGTGCAGGTTGGTCTCAAACTCCTGGGCTCAAACGATCCTCCGGCCTCAGCTTCTTAGAGTGTTGAGATTACAGGTGTGAGCCACTGTGCTCAGCTTAAATAAATTATCTCTGAAACCCTCATTGTTATGTATTTGGCTATTTCTTTACATTCTCACTTGGAATTAATATCCAAAAATTCTCATTCATTCAACAAATATGAGTAACTACTATGTGTCAATTATTGTTCTTGACGGATAGTAGATGTTCACTAATATTTCTTCATAGTCATGATAATTGCAGTTTTTGTTTTGCTTATTTTTTTGTTACTGAAAATTTGTGGTGAAAACAAAAGGTACTTTGCTCTACTGTTTTTATTTCCTGAAAAATAGTAATGGATACTCTTTCTCATCCATCTACTTCTTGCAAATAAACATCAGAGCATAGGAAATTCTTTCTAATTAGAAGAGATCAATAAATTACTTCTTTGGAAGGGATCTTAGTTTTGGAAGTTTCCAAACTGCTAAATATATTCTTTTTCAGGTAGTATCATATATATTTAAAATACCCAAAATTTCTATTTTTCTAGTACAAAGGTATTATATATCATCTATCCAGATTTTTAACTTTTTAAAATTTCAACATCACTAAATAAGAACAATGAGCCAGCTTTGATAAACACAAGTAGAAAACTAGAGTGACATTATGAGTGACATTACAATCATGTCAACCTCAACGTCTCATTTACTTTTGTAATTGCTAAGATTACACACTTTCACAAAGATACATAGTTGTTGCGTATCTTTATTCTAGAAGCTGGAAAGAGGAGGTAGTTGGCCACTTTTATTTCAAAGTTAAATCACTGACAACATCTACCATCTGCTCACATTCCCTTTCACAAAAATAAAATTCAGTCAAGAAGTTTCCAAAACCTTCAGATGAAACCTGTAAAAGATAGGATCACAATTCTTCATCCTACTCACTCACTTACTATTGCACAACTACTGTTAGGCAGTGATGAACACGTGTACAGAACACCGGCATCTGAGCCCTAACGTTTAATTGGACTTGGCGCATGTGTGCGGTGACAGTGTACTCAGACGCTTTTATGTGAAAGAACAAGCACAGACCTGAATTTTAAAAAGAAACAGTAAACAAGTCTTTCTAAACTGTGCACATTTGCAAGGAGCTCAAATACGTACTAATAGATAATAGGTCTTTTTTCCAAGAACTTCCCTCAAGCAAGTTAACCTAGAAGAACTATTTAATGGGCTTAGTGGTTTTCAGAAACACAGTCTGAAATGCCCCAATTCTCTGCAACTACTTCCCTTCATGGGTGAGACACTGAGACCAATGGAAGTCAAGCAAAACACACAGTTTCTTTTCCACCCTTCGTGCTGTTTCCTTAACTGGGATTCCATACCCCTTCAATCTTACCTGGCAGGATGTTACTCATTTTTAATAACCTTTCTCAGATACGAGGAGGCTTTGTTTTTCCTCAAACACACGTTCTTTCGCTCCCTGATTCCCCGTCCCCAACATCTGAAATGCACTTAACATATTTTCTTGTTTCATCCTGTATCAGAAGACAGAAACCTCTTACTCTCACTTTATTGTAATTCTTACCACACTGTACAACAGGCCATATATGCTATAAGCACTAATTAAACAATAACTTATTTGAATTGTTTACCCCAAAGATCTATAATCCTCAGTAGATCATTTACATTAAAATGGCTTATATTTAGCCGAATTTAATGAAAGTGTTTTTCGGTAATCCTTTTCACATTCTTAGAATTTTGTGTATTTCTTCCAAGGCTTCTATATAGCAATATTTTTTCAGCTGCCTTCGTTCTTTTTAATCCAAGTCCCTTAGAAACATTGTTGTTTAAGTTGGCAATTTTTATAGTAAAAGAGAAGGCGCTACCAGAAAGCTAGAAAGGCGTCAACAGTGTGGGATTTGCCTGTGGGCTTTGACTGAGGGGCTAATGAAAAATTAAACAACAGACATGCAATTTTTAGCCCAACTGTACTAAAATCTTTTTTTGTGTGTTTGCTAATATCTTCACGCTGAATTGAATATGTGTGTTTTCAGAATCTTCTGAAACACAAGATAGTGTATGTCTAAATATGTGTCATTTTATCTTTTGTTGAAGGGCTAGTTGTCTAGAAGCAAAGACTCAGACAAAGTCTGGTAAAGATAGGGGCTTACTGTTATTATTAGGAGTTGACGTCTTTGGAAATGAAGGTCAGGAAGCAGGACGGCAGAGAGAGAACTCCCTGTAGAGAGTGTAGGAATGTATATAGCTCATCAGACACGACTCACTTTGGGCTGAGATGGCTGGGCCTCTATACCTCTGCCTTAATCAGGTACCCTGCCTGAAAAAAAAAAAAAGTGAGTGCCAGGCACTGTGGCTCTCTGCAGATGGGTCAAACCCTAACAAAGTTGACAACTGGAGGCTGCCTGCTGGGGCAGAAATTTCCTTCTTTAGGGGTGATCTGGGTAGCACAACTTCATGTCCATCACACCTCTGAATAGAAACCCCCTCCGCAAAATGGGGACAGAGACTACTTTTCAATTTTTTTGAGATTGAAAAACAGAGATGAATAGCTAATTGTCATCAACGGTTCTGTGGTCAGGTAGACTTTCAGTTAAGAAGCCTCATGACTCCCTTGGCAGATATTGGAGAGTTCATTTTTCTATAATCTGAGTATTGTGATTTCACAGCATTATGTTCTGGCTTCGTGGTTCCACACAGTGAATCCTGGCACAACATGACATTAGTTACACTGAAATTCCCAAACTCCAAATACCAAGCGGCATCAGATTTTCTTAAGATTTCATTTTCTCAGATAAGTAGGACTGGCTAATTAACAGACCTCAAGAGGATTTAACTTCTCTGAGCATATCAACCCTTTTTAGAACTTGGGGATTCAGCTCACTTTTCTTTGAAATGTGGCAGTTATGACAATATGATATGAATGATGAAAAATTAAGATTATAGACTGCTTTGAAGGAATCAGAAATCAATCTGGTTTGTAATAAGTCAGTCTCTACTACCAGAGAATCTGTTTCCTGAGACCTACTATGCAGCTGTGCTTAGTGTCCAATGCCAAAGCCCAAATAAGGAAATGCCGTCATATTATAATACTTTAAATATGGTAATAATTCTAAAATATTAATTGGTAGCTGGAAAATCCAGTTTCAAAGGTCTGCTTTAACGTTGTGTTCATGACATTGAATAATTTCTACCTTTGGCCTTAATCTATATTTACATTTTAAAATCTTAAGGACAAAGCCTTTACAAAGAAGTAGTTAGTGGGGGTGGGGGATGTTTAACTCTTACAACAATGATTCCATCAATCAAAGCTTTTGGTTCTTCTTTCGTAATTTTCTGTAAAATATGACTTTGAGAATTCTCAATGAGTTAGTGGCTGGATTGAGAACAAGTGATTAAAGACATCTCTGGAATGGTCAGTGAGGTGATACAGCAAGAAAATGCCCAAAGGCTTGATGATAATCTTCGTTGTCTTGACTGCATAGCCCTTCTTTTGAAAGGAAACTGGAATAAGTTATAGGTAAGTCGATACCTGGTTATTTTTTCAGTCATAGACATTTTCTTATTCTGAACTCTATGTTGCTCGCCTATCAACATAACTTTTTTTTTATATTCTAAAGAGCACATCTTTAAATATGTATTGAAAATATGTATCGCACATTCTCAAAGTCTTGGATCTTAAAGAGTAGGCTTCCAATTGGTTTCAGTAACTCACAGATCATTCTTAGTCTCTTGTCAGTGTTTAATAATTTTTAAAATAAATACATTTATGAATGAATAATCATTGGTCCTAGTTATCATGGGTTCTGTGATAAAGTTATAGATCTAAAACTATTTTCATTGAAACACAGCATGGTCTTCAAAGAAATTGAAACTCATTCTCTATTCAGATTTATGAGATAATGCTCTGATGATTACTCTTGCTTCATCCACAGTGTTCTTCAACTTGAAAATGTGAAAACACTAGTTATTTTTTTAACATGAAAAAGTATTTCAAAGAATAATAATTTTAAATATTTTATTTTAAAATAATTTAAAATATTTCTATTTCTAATTTAAAATATTTCATTTACTACTGCTATTATTTCATCCATGTACATCTAATAAAGCTATTGTCAAAATGACAACCTCACATGCCCACTTAAAATAATTCATATTCCCTGAAAAAAAAAAAAAAACAACAACTTTACAGCATTGTATGTAGCATAATGGTGGCTATCACTTTTTTCTTCACTTCTTAATTATGCACTAGCATCCAGCTTCTTGATCAGGGCAGACCTGTGAGGTGCCAGCACAGTGTACAACTCTACAGACTCCTCTGTTTCTGCAGTCCAAATGGATGGTAATCCCCAGGAGTGATACAGTGCACAGCCAAGGAACTGTGGCAACGGCAAATAGAATGAAGAAAGACCTTGGTGAGGGCCCAGGACAGAACAGAAAGACAACATATAAATTGAATACAGTTATCTATTCAAATTCTACGTCTCTTTGCGGTTTCCTTCTTTAGGGGTGATCTGGGTAGTACAACTTCATGTCCATCACACCTGCTCCAGACACAGATTAAAGAAGAGACTGAGACAAAGAAGTGCTTACAACTGGTCCGAAAAGTCCAGGAGGATCTTTTCACTGTGAGCAGGCGTTATCAAGACAGACAGCTCCTTAATCTTAACAGTATCAATTACTAGTGACTTTAGAACCTATATAATCTGGGAACTGAAAATATATTAGATAAGGTTCACAATCTGAGAGCCTATGTTGAAAGATGGGAATGCTGTCAACTTCAGACAGGGCAGAGAGGACAAATACCAGTAAGCTGTTGGAAAAGAATTGTGCTCCTCAGAAAGTTAGGTGAGGTTCTTGTTTCTTTTTCCTTTCTTTTTCTTTTTATTTTTTAAATTTTATGTTTTTGTGACAGGGTCTCTCTCTGTCACCCAGGCTGGAGTGCAGTGGCACAATCACATCTCACTGCAGCCTCAACTGATCCTCCCACCTCAGCCTCCCAAGTAGCTGGGACCACAGGCATGCACCACCATGCCTGGCTAATTTTATTTTTTGTAGAGACAGGGTCTCGCTATGTTGCCCCAGCTGGTCTCAAGCTCCTGGGCTCATGCAATCCTCCTGCCTCAGTCTGCCAAAGTGCTGGGATTACAGGCATAAGCCACCATGCCCAGCCAGGCTCTTGTTTCTAATGGCCCTTGGCTCTCACAATTTCCATTCTTCTTTTCCAGGAATCTTCCACAGGACGCTTCTGTACACTAAAGCATGGAATATGAAGGACTTAATATGTACTTTTGAATTAATTTAAAAATTCCTCTCACTGTTTTAATTTCTGCTTTACAGGCCTGGAACCACAATGTCATAGGTATTTTTATAGACAAGTATTACTTTTAACTTTTAATATGGTTGTGGACATATATTTTTGCCCAGGAGAATAGCTTTGTACATCTATCTTAAGGAGATTAAGGACTTTGTACTTAATCTTAAGGAGATTAAGTCAACATATTCTTTAGACTTTTCTTACGTTTCTTTTTCCTATTAAAGCAGAACAAACACATACATGTACAAAGCTATTCTCCTGGGCAAAAATATATGTCCACAACCATATTAAAAGTAAAAGTAATACTTGTCTATAAAAATACCTATGGCATTGTGGTTCCAGGCCTGTAAAGCAGAAATTAAAATAGTGAGAGGAATTTTTAAATTAATTCAAAAGTACATATTAAGTCCTTCATATTCCATGCTTTAGTGTACAGAAGCATCCTGTGGAAGATTCCTGGAAAAGAAGAATGGAAATTGTGAGAGCCAAGGGCCATTAGAAACAAGAGCCTGGCTGGGCATGGTGGCTTACGCTTGTAGCAAAGACTTGGAATCAACCCAAATGTCCATCAGTGACAGACTGGATTAAGAAAATGTGGCACATATACACCATGAAATACTATGCAGCCATAAAAAAGGATGAGTTTGTGTCCTTTGTAGGGACGTGGATGCAGCTGGAAACCATCATTCTTAGCAAACTATCACAAGAACAGAAAACCAAACACCGCATGTTCTCACTCATAGGTGGGAACTGAACAATGAGATCACCTGGACGCGGGAAGGGGAACATCACACACCAGGGCCTATCATGGGGAGGGGGGAGGGGGGAGGGATTGCATTGTGAGTTATACCTGATGTAAATGACGAGTTGATGGGTGCTGACGAGTTGATGGGTGCAGCACACCAACATGGCACAAGTATACATATGTAACAAACCTGCATGTTATGCACATGTACCCTAGAACTTAAAGTATAATAATAATAATAAATAAATTAAAAAAAAAAAAGAATATGTTGACTCACTAAATTGCAAGAAGCCCTCAAAAGAAAACTTGTGACTTTTTATGAAAAAATACAGCAATGTAGAAAGGCCTATTTAAGACATTCAGGAATGCTGAAGGCCAGGTAGGTGTACCTGTGCTCTATGATCTGCATAGAAGAGATGAACTAAGCCTGTGAGACCGCACAGTCAAAGGAGTAAGAGCACAATGTCAGCATGAAACAGTCTTTGTACAACTCCTTGGTATAACACGTCTTCCCTCTTCAAAGTAAAGAAACCAGGAGTCAGATCACACTAAGTTTTAGAGAAGTTGGAAAGCTGGGAAGGAAAGTGAGTAGTACATTTTCAATAAGTTGGATAAGAGTTAAAATAAGAGACGGGGGCACCTAAAGGAAAATGAAAGGGAAAAATTGGAGAAAATGGAAGATACTTATATGATGAGGGAAAGAGAGAATAGACAGGATACTACGTGGAACAGGGTCCCAGAGCAATGAAATGAGATGGCCTCATGAACTAAGGTACAGCATTTGGCCTGAAATGAGAAAACTGAACACATTCTGTAAATAAAGGTAGAAGTAGGGAAATATTAGTTTATGTACTATAATATTAATAATAATTATTGAAAGAGACTCAGGAGCTTTGTGGTAGACTAAGTACATGCATGCTTTCCCTCCCTCTTAGAATCCTATAAATGATGGCACAGAAGTTCAAAAAACAAAATATAGATGAATCTACAACACTGAAAATAATCTATGCTGAGTCATCACAAAAAGTTTCAATAATTTCTTAAAGAGTGAAAAAAAGGAGTATTTTGAAGAATAAAATAAAGCAAGGCAAACGGTGCAGAATACGTACCAAGGGGGCTTTTCACCAGAACCAGAAAGAGCAGAAATGCCACGGAAAACAAATCAGAGGGATGAGTTAAAGGCCCACACAAGGAACAACCTCATTAGCCAGCACCTCCGCTCCCTCCCTCTGCTCCCATCTGAGTGAGCAGAAGCACTCATGTTTTTCTCCAGGCAGAAAAAAGAAGCCTCCGATCTAAAGATGAGCAAAAGTCTAACTTCTGTTAGTGTTAGTGTCTTAAATGAAATTCCCTCTCATTAGAACGCTGAAAACCTTCTCTCTCACTTTACAGCAAACTCTCTCAGCAACATGACTGGCCCCAGTTATACCCAGACACTCCAGTGACTTTCTACTCCAAGGGACCCATCAGGCAACATACGTTTTTATGCAATGCAGCAGAAAGCCACAGGGACCCACCTAGACCAATCAGCCCACGGTTTCAGATTTAAATATAAATAGGCAATGAGGGTCAACAAGCACGGAAAAAGAGCCAACCACACACACACAAAACGCCAAAATGAAGACAAAAACATTGCCCTAAGATAATTTAGAGAACACGAAAGAATAACAGCCAAGATTTGGAAATAACCTAAATGCCCATCAGCAGATGAATGGATAAAGAAAATGTGGTACACTACTGAAAATAATGATATTTCTCTGAAAATGGAATACTATTCAGCCTTAAACAAGAAGGAAATCTGCCATTTTTGACAACATGGATGAACCTTGAGGACGTTTTGCTAAATGAAATAAGCCAGTTGCAAAAAGATAAATACTGCATGATTTCACTTATGTGAGTTATCAAAAATAGTCAAATTCATAGCATCAAAGAACACAAGAATAATTGCCAGGGGCTGTGGGAATGAGGAAATGGAAAGTTACTAATGAATTAACATAAAGTATCAATTAAGCTATGGAGATCTGTTGTGCAGCATTGCACCTGTGGTCCACAATGATGGATTGTATTGTACACTAAAGAATGTATTAAGATGGTCGATCTCATGTTAAGTGCTCTTATTCCAATTAAAATAAAGCTTTTTAAAAACCTCTGAAAAGGAGCAAGATGGCCGAATAGGAACAGCTCCAGTCTCCAACTCCCAGCGCGAGCGACACAGAAGACCTGTGATTTCTGCATTTTCAACTGAGGTACTGGGTTCATCTCACTGGGGAGTGCCGGACGATCGGTGCTGGTCAGCTGCTGCAGCCCGAGCAGCGAGAGCTGAAGCAGGGCGAGGCATCGCCTCACCTGGGAAGCGCAAGGGGGAAGGGAATCCCTTTTCCTAGCCAGGGGAACTGAGACACACAACACCTGGAAAATCGGGTAACTCCCACCCCAATATTGCGCTTTAAGCAACCAGGCACACCAGGAGATCATATCCCACACCTGGCCGGGAGGGTCCCACGCCCACGGAGCCTCCCTCATTGCTAGCACAGCAGTCTGTGATCTACCGGCAAGGCAGCAGCGAGGCTGGGGGAGGGGCACCCGCCATTGCTGAGGCTTAAGTAGGTAAACAAAGCTGCTGGGAAGCTCCAACTGGGTGGAGCTCACAGCAGCTCAAGGAAACCTGCCTGTCTCTGTAGACTCCACCTCTGGGGACAGGGCACAGCTACACAACAACAACAACAACAAAAAAGCAGCAGAAAGCTCTGCAGACGCAAACCACTCTGTCTGACAGCTTTGAAGAGAGCAGTGGATCTCCCAACACGGAGGTTGAGATCTGAGAAGGGACAGACTGCCTGCTCAAGCGGGTCCCTGACCCCTGAGTAGCCTAACTGGGAGACATCCCCCACTAGGGGCAGTCTGACACCCCACACCTCACAGGGTGGAGTACACCCCTGAGAGGAAGCTTCCAAAGCAAGAATCAGACAGGGACACTCGCTGTCCAGAAATATTCTATCTTCTGCAGCCTCTGCTGCTGATACCCAGGCAAACAGGGTCTGGAGTGGACCTCAAGCAATCTCCAGCAGACCTACAGCTGAGGGTCCTGACTGTTAGAAGGAAAACTATCAAACAGGAAGGACACCTACACCAAAACCCCATCAGTACATCACCATCATCAAAGACCAGAGGCAGATAAAACCACAAAGATGGGGAAAAAGCAGGGCAGAAAAGCTGGAAATTCAAAAAATAAGAGTGCCTCTCCCCCGGCAAAGGAGCGCAGCTCATCGCCAGCAACGGATCAAAGCTGGACGGAGAATGACTTTGACGAGATGAGAGAAGAAGGCTTCAGTCCATCAAATTTCTCAGAGCTAAAGGAGGAATTACGTACCCAGTGCAAAGAAACTAAAAACCTTGAAAAAAAAGTGGAAGAATTGACGGCTAGAGTAATTAATGCAGAGAAGGTCATAAACGAAATGAAAGAGATGAAAACCATGACACGAGAAATACGTGACAAATGCACAAGCTTCAGTAACCGACTCGATCAACTGGAAAAAAGAGTATCAGCGATTGAGGATCAAATGAATGAAATGAAGCGAGAAGAGAAACCAAAAGAAAAAAGAAGAAAAAGAAATGAACAAAGCCTGCAAGAAGTATGGGATTATGTAAAAAGACCAAATCTACGTCTGATTGGGGTGCCTGAAAGTGAGGGGGAAAATGGAACCAAGTTGGAAAACACTCTTCAGGATATCATCCAGGAGAACTTCCCCAACCTAGTAGGGCAGGCCAACATTCAAATCCAGGAAATACAGAGAACGCCACACAGATACTCCTCGAGAAGAGCAACTCCAAGACACATAATTGCCAGATTCACCAAAGTTGAAATGAAGGAAAAAATCGTAAGGGCAGCCAGAGAGAAAGGTCGGGTTACCCACAAAGGGAAGCCCATCAGACTCACAGCAGATCTCTCGGCAGAAACTCTACAAGCCAGAAGAGAGTGGGGGCCAATATTCAACATTCTTAAAGAAAAGAATTTTAAACCCAGAATTTCATATCCAGCCAAACTAAGTTTCATAAGTGAAGGAGAAATAAAATCCTTTACAGATAAGCAAATGCTTAGAGATTTTGTCACCACTAGGCCTGCCTTACAAGAGACCCTGAAGGAAGCACTCAACATGGAAAGGAACAACCGGTACCAGCCATTGCAAAAACATGCCAAAATGTAAAGACCATCGAGGCTAGGAAGAAACTGCATCAACTAACGAGCAAAATAACCAGTTAATATCATAATGGCAGGATCAAGGTCACACATAACAATCTTAACCTTAAATGTAAATGGACTAAATGCTCCAATGAAAAGACACAATCTGGCAAACTGGATAAAGAGTCAAGACCCATCAGTCTGCTGTATTCAGGAGACCCATCTCACACGCAGAGACATATATAGGCTCAAAATAAAGGGATGGAGGAAGATTTACCAAGCAAATGGAGAACAAAAAAAAGCAGGGGTTGCAATCCTAGTCTCTGATAAAACAGACTTTAAACCATCAAAGATCAAAAGAGACAAAGAAGGCCATTACATAATGGTAAAGGGATCGATTCAACAGGAAGAGCTAACTCTCCTAAATATATATGCACCCAATACAGGAGCACCCAGATTCATAAAGCAAGTCCTTAGAGACTTACAAAGAGACTTAGACTCCCATACAATAATAATGGGAGACTTCAACACTCCACTGTCAACATTAGACAGATCAACGAGACAGAAAGTGAACAAGGATATCCAGGAATTGAACTCATCTCTGCAGCAAGCAGACCTAATAGACATCTATAGAACTCTCCACCCCAAATCAACAGAATATACATTCTTCTCAGCACCACATCGTACTTACTCCAAAATTGACCATATAATTGGAAGTAAAGCACTCCTCAGCAAATGTACAAGAACAGAAATTATAACAAACTGTCTCTCAGACCACAGTGCAATCAAACTAGAACTCAGGACTAAGAAACTCAATCAAAACCGCTCAACTACATGGAAACTGACAACCTGCTCCTGAATGACTACTGGGTACATAACGAAATGAAGGCAGAAATAAAGATGTTCTTTGAAACCAATGAGAACAAAGATACAACATACCAGAATCTCTGGGACACATTTAAAGCAGTGTGTAGAGGGAAATTCATAGCACTAAATGCCCACAAGAGAAAGCAGGAAAGATCAAAAATTGACACTCTAACATCGCAATTAAAAGAACTAGAGAAGCAAGAGCAAACACATTCGAAAGCTAGCAGAAGGCAAGAAATAACTAAGATCAGAGCAGAACTGAAGGAGATAGAGACACAAAAAACCCTCCAAAAAATCAATGAATCCAGGAGTTGGTTTTTTGAAAAGATCAACAAAATTGACAGACCACTAGCAAGACTAATAAAGAAGAAAAGAGAGAAGAATCAAATCGACGCAATTAAAAATGATAAAGGGGATATCACCACCGACCCCACAGAAATACAAACTACCATCAGAGAATACTATAAACACCTCTACGCAAATAAACTGGAAAATCTAGAAGAAATGGATAATTTCCTGGACACTTACACTCTTCCAAGACTAAACCAGGAAGAAGTTGAATCCCTGAATAGACCAATAGCAGGCTCTGAAATTGAGGCAATAATTAATAGCCTACCAACCAAAAAAAGTCCAGGACCAGATGGATTCACAGCTGAATTCTACCAGAGGTATAAGGAGGAGTTGGTACCATTCCTTCTGAAACTATTCCAATCAATAGAAAAAGAGGGAATCCTCCCTAACTCATTTTATGAGGCCAACATCATCCTGATACCAAAGCCTGGCAGAGACACAACAAAAAAAGAGAATTTTAGACCAATATCCCTGATGAACATCGATGCAAAAATCCTCAATAAAATACTGGCAAACCGGATTCAACAACACATCAAAAAGCTTATCCACCATGATCAAGTGGGCTTCATCCCTGGGATGCAAGGCTGGTTCAACATTCGCAAATCAATAAACATAATCCAGCATATAAACAGAACCAAAGACAAGAACCACATGATTATCTCAATAGATGCAGAAAAGGCTTTTGACAAAATTCAACAGCCCTTCATGCTAAAAACTCTCAATAAATTCGGTATTGATGGAACGTACCTCAAAATCATAAGAGCTATTTATGACAAACCCACAGCCAATATCATACTGAATGGGCAAAAACTGGAAAAATTCCCTTTGAAAACTGGCACCAGACAGGGATGCCCTCTCTCACCACTCCTATTCAACATAGTGTTGGAAGTTCTGGCTAGGGCAATTAGGCAAGAGAAAGAAATCAGGGGTATTCAGTTAGGAAAAGAAGAAGTCAAATTGTCCCTGTTTGCAGATGACATGATTGTATATTTAGAAAACCCCATTGTCTCAGCCCAAAATCTCCTTAAGCTGATAAGCAACTTCAGCAAAGTCTCAGGATACAAAATTAATATGCAAAAATCACAAGCATTCTTATACACCAATAAAAGACAAACAGAGAGCCAAATCAGGAATGAACTTCCATTCACAATTGCTTCAAAGAGAATAAAATACCTAGGAATCCAACTTACAAGGGATGTAAAGGACCTCTTCAAAGAGAACTACAAACCACTGCTCAGTGAAATAAAAGAGGACACAAACAAATGGAAGAACATACCATGCTCATGGATAGGAAGAATCAATATCGTGAAAATGGCCATACTGCCCAAGGTAATTTATAGATTCAATGCCATCCCCATCAAGCTACCAATGAGTTTCTTCACAGAATTGGAAAAAACTGCTTTAAAGTTCATATGGAACCAAAAAAGAGCCCGCATCTCCAAGACAATCCTAAGTCAAAAGAACAAAGCTGGAGGCATCACGCTACCTGACTTCAAACTATACTACAAGGCTACAGTAACCAAAACAGCATGGTACTGGTACCAAAACAGAGATATAGACCAATGGAACAGAACAGAGTCCTCAGAAATAATACCACACATCTACAGCCATCTGATCTTTGACAAACCTGAGAAAAACAAGAAATGGGGAAAGGACTCCCTATTTAATAAATGGTGCTGGGAAAATTGGCTAGCCATAAGTAGAAAGCTGAAACTGGATCCTTTCCTTACTCCTTATACGAAAATTAATTCAAGATGGATTAGAGACTTAAATGTTAGACCTAATACCATAAAAATCCTAGAGGAAAACCTAGGTAGTACCATTCAGGACATAGGCATGGGCAAAGACTTCATGTCTAAAACACCAAAAGCAACGGCAGCAAAAGCTAAAATTGACAAATGGGATCTAATTAAACTAAAGAGCTTCTGCACAGCAAAAGAAACTACCATCAGAGTGAACAGGCAACCTACAGAATGGGAGAAAATTTTTGCAATCTACTCATCTGACAAAGGGCTAATATCCAGAACCTACAAAGAACTCAAACAAATTTACAAGAAAAAAACAAACAACCCCATCAACAAGTGGGCAAAGGATATGAACAGACATTTCTCAAAAGAAGACATTCATACAGCCAACAGACACATGAAAAAATGCTCATCATCACTGGCCATCAGAGAAATGCAAATCAAAACCACAATGAGATACCATCTCACACCAGTTAGAATGGCGATCATTCAAAAGTCAGGAAACAACAGGTGCTGGAGAGGATGTGGAGAAATAGGAACACTTTTACACTGTTGGTGGGATTGTAAACTAGTTCAACCATTATGGAAAACAGTATGGCGATTCCTCAAGGATCTAGAACTAGATGTACCATATGACCCAGCCATCCCATTACTGGGGATATACCCAAAGGATTATAAATTATGCTGCTATAAAGACACATGCACACGTATGTTTATTGCAGCACTATTCACAATAGCAAAGACTTGGAATCAACCCAAACGTCCATCAGTGACAGATTGGATTAAGAAAATGTGGCACATATACACCATGGAATACTATGCAGCCATAAAAAAGGATGAGTTTGCGTCCTTTGTAGGGACATGGATGCAGCTGGAAACCATCATTTTTAGCAAACTATCACAAGAACAGAAAACCAAACATCGCATGTTCTCACTCATAGGTGGGAACTGAACAATGAGATCACTTGGACTCAGGAAGGGGAACATCACACACCGGGGCCTATCATGGGGAGGGGGGAAGGGGGAGGGATTGCATTGGGAGTTATACCTGATGTAAATGACGAGTTGATGGGTGCAGCAGACCAACATGGCACAAGTATACATATGTAACAAACCTGCACGTTATGCACATGTACCCTACAACTTAAAGTATAATAATAATAAATAAATTTAAAAAAAAAAAAAAAAACCTCTGAAAAGTATTATAGTCATAGAGTTTCAAGATAACTTGTTTTAAATAAAAATAGAACAAAAAGAGTATAGATGAGAAATATAATTACTGAGATAGATGCATTCATACTCACATTCATACATGGCAAAAGAAAACCAAATGGAATAAGATATAAGAATTAGAAAATCTGGCAAACCAAATTCAGTAGCACATCAACAAACGTATCCACCATGATCAAGTAGGCTTCATTCCTGGGATGCAGGGTTTGTTCAACAAACACAAATCAAGAAATGTGACTCATCACATAAACAGATCTAAATACAAAAACCACATGATTATTTCAATAGATGCAGAAAAGGCCTTCAAAAAATTCAACATCCCTTCATGTTAAAAATGCTCAATAAACTAGGTATTGAAGGAATATACCTCAAAATAATAAGCATGATATATGACAAACCCACAGCCAATATCATACTGAACTGGCAAAAGCTGGAAGTATTCCCTTTCAAAACCAGCCTCTCTCATCACTCTGATTCAATGTAATATTGGAAGTTCTGGCCAGTACAATCAGGAAAGAAAAAGAAATAAAGTGTATTCAAATAAGAAGAGAGGAGTCAGACTCTCTTTGTTTGCAGATGACATGATCCTATATGTAGAAAACTCCATCAACTAAGCCCAAAAGCTTCTTAAGCTGATAAGCAACTTTAGTAAACTCTCAGGATGCAAGATAAATGTGCAAAAATCACTAGCATTACTATACACCACCAACAGGCAAGCCAAGAACCACACCATGAATGAACTCCCATTCATAATTACCACAAAAATAGTAAAATACCTAGGAAAACACCTAACAAGGGAAATAAAGGACCTCTTCAAGGAGAACTAAAAACCACTGCTCAAGGAAATCAGAGAGGATCCAAATGGGAAAATATTCCATGCTCACGGATAGGAAGAATCAATATCGTGAATATGGTCATACTACCCAAAGCAATTTATAGATTCAATGTTATTTCCATTGCCACCATTGACATTCTTCACAGAATTAGAAAAAATTATTTTAAAATTCATATGGAACCATAAAAGAGCCCGAATACCCAAGATGATCCTAAGCAAAAAGGGCAAAGCTGGAGGCACCATGCTACCCAACTTCCAACTATACTACAAGGTTACTGAACCGAAACAGCATAGTACTTGTACAAGAACAGATGCATAGACCAATGGAACAGAATAGAGAATCCAGAAATAAGATCACACACCTACAACCATCTGATCTTAAAAAAACCTGACAAAAATAAGCAATGAAGAAAGGATTCCCTATTTAATAAACAGTACTGGGAGAACTGGCCAGCCATATGCAGAAAACTGAAACTGGACCCCTTTCTAACACTATATGCAAAAATCAACTTAAGATGGATTAAAGACTTAGATGTAAAACTCAACATTATAAAAATCCTAGAAGAAAATCTAGGCAATACCATTCAGGACATAGGCATGAGCAAAGATTTCATGACAAAAACACCAAAAGCAATTGCAATAATAGCAATAATTGACAAATGGGATCTAATTAAACTAAAGAGCTTCTGCACAGCAAAAGCAACTATCATCAGAGTGAACAGACAATCTACACAATGGGAAAAAATGTTTGCAATCTACCCATCTAACAAAAGTCTAATATACAACATCCATAAGCAACTTAAACAAATTTCCAAGAAAAAAACAAACAACCCCATCAAAAAGTGGGCAAAGTACATGAACAGACACTTCTCAAAAGAAAACATACATGCAGCCAACAAACATATGAAAAAAAGCTCAAAATCACTGATGATTAGAGAAATGCAAATCAAAACCACAGTGAGATGCCATCTCACACCACTCAGAATGGCTATAATTAACAAGTCAAAAAGCAACAGATGCTGGTGAGGTTGTGGAGAAAAAAGAATGCTTTTACACTGCTGGTAGGAGTGTAAATTAGTTTGACCATCATGGAAGACAGTGTGGCGATTCCTCAAAGACCTGGAGGCAGAAATACCATTTGACCCAGCAATCCCATTACTGGGTATATACACAAAGAGATATTAATCATTCTATTATAAAGATACAATGAACACACATGTTCATTGCAGCACTATTCACAATAGCAAAGACACAGAATCAACTAAATGCCCATCAGTGATAGACTGGATAAAGGAAATGTGGTCCATATACACCATGGAATACTATGCAGCCATTAAAAGGAGAGAGATCCTTTCCTTTGCAGGATAGATAGAGCTGGAGGCCTTTATCCTTAGCAAACTAATACAAGGACAGAAAACCAAACACCGCATGTTCCCACTTATAGGTGGGAGCTGAACGATGAGAACACATGGACACATGGGAAGGAACAACACACACTGAGGCTTTTTGGAGGATTTGGAGTTGGGGGAGAAGGGAGAGTATCAGTAAGAATAGCTAATGGATACTGGGCATAATATCTAGCTGATGGGATGCTCTGTGGAGCAAACCATCATGGCACATGTTTACCTGTGTAACAAATCTGCACATCCTGCACACTTGCCCCTGAACTTAAAATAAAATATAAATAAATAAATAAAACACTTGGAATAGTGCCTGGGGAAAAATAATTAGAGAATCTATGAGAATCTATTATACAAACTATGAGAGGCATGAGTGTTAAGTATTAAGCAATTTAAAATGTAATATAAAAATATAATAATAGCCAGTAAAATATGAAAAGCCTAGGAAAATGTATATTTTCCTATATGTATTTATAAAAGAAATAAAAAATAGTACTTCAGGCTACCAAAAAGTAACTTCAAAATGGAGAGCTATAGCGTGTTTTTAGAATTCATGATGCCATTCATATAAACCTAAAAGCACATAAAGCGATGGTATAGGTTCCTTCGGTATACAGACATATGTAGTAAAAGTATCCAGAAAATATATGTGTACTTATGAGAATTGATAGTGTAGAGGATGGGAAAAGGGAAAGGATTGATGGATGTGATCAAGAAAGGGTTAAGCAGTTATCTCTAGCAGATTTGCATATGCTTCTTCCTTAATTTGATTCGTGTATATATCGATGAATGTTATATTATTCCCATACCTTTGTAATTGTTTTACACATTTTATAATTTTGAAATATTCCTGGGAACTATGTGTTTTTTTCATATCTTAAAAAAATGCAAGCAAAATATGTAAGTTATTGAAATTTTTAAAAGTCTGACAGGTTTATTATACCTTGTTCTTGCAATACACATTCAAGGCTTAAATCTATTGTGCTTTCAGGTGCAACGATAAAAACCATTCTATTTACTTCAAAGGCATTGATTCCTTGATTAATAACTATGTCTTTAGAAGGGAAAAACAACTTCATTTCTTTTTGGCCACAACAATCTCGATGTCCCAAAGTTTCTCTTCATTTGGCAGCTGTCATAGCAGCTGAGGCTATCATTTTTATCTCAAGGGAAAAAATGGGAACCTGCTGTAAACTGTTCAAATCCTGAATTTACTGAAGCCTTAATTGCAAGCTACAAATCTAATTGATGCCACAAAACAGTCACTAACTTGCATCATTCATGTCTAAATGTTAAAAATCTGCATTTTCCCATTTAAAAATTCTAAGAGAAATATTAAGAAATACTGGAAATTATTAAACACAATCAAAAGTGGGATTCTCCCCCCATTTTGTTTTATTTTGCTTTCTTTTGTTTGTTAT
Source organism: Theropithecus gelada (assembly GCF_003255815.1). Lineage (NCBI taxonomy): Eukaryota > Metazoa > Chordata > Mammalia > Primates > Cercopithecidae > Theropithecus > Theropithecus gelada. The sequence continues at coordinate 139,491,285 of NC_037669.1, forward strand.
AACATATGGAATAGAATAGAATTACTCCACTTGAACAGCAATTTGTAGAAGCAAATCCCTAGTTTCCTAACTATACAAAAAGGAGTGCTACAACATAATTTAAATAGTAATTTCCTGTGTTGATTTTTAAAATATTTGATTTAATAATAAATTTCAAATCTCACATATATTTAGAACTAAGTTGCTTCTAAGTTAGTTTGACCCTTTCTAAAATCACAACTCTGATTTTAGAAATTTAGTAATCGTATCATTACCCAAATGAAGCTCAAATTTTCTCCATGTAACCTACCCTTAAAGAAAGACCTATTCTGTGCAATCTGCTGTGCCCTGAAAGGTCAGAAATATGTAAAACATTGCCCTACTATTGGAAAGTTCTGAAAATACAGAAAATTGATAAGTTTTTATAAAATACAATAGCTGGTTGATTTCGCATATCAAAAATTTGAACTGGGATGCCTATTCTCCATAATATTCTTTCTCAGGATATTGATATTCTGTCAGCATTTTTCATTCTGGCACCTGATTTTTTTTGCTCTATTTTGCAGCATTTAAATTATGCTATGTTATTTTCTTGTGGTTGTATGTGTTTAAATCTTATATTCCAGAGATAATAATGGTGGCTAATATTTATTGGGAACTTGCTTTGCCAGAGCTTATGCTTGGCCTTTGGTGTGAACTGGTTTACTTAATCTCCACAATAACTGGGATAAATACTGTTACTACCTCTATTTCATAGATGAAGAGATTGAGTCATAATGAGGTTAACTAAGTTGCCGATGACTCCAAGTAAGCAGTAGAGAAAGAACTTGTCCTCAGACAAGTTGTCATTGGACCTGTAGATTTTAATCACCTCACCAAAAATTAAACATCAGATATTTATTATGTCTTTGTGTCACTTCAGAATGTATAGGACAGTGCATACAATATGTTATTTTTACACAATCATGCCTTTCGCATATAAGGAAATTAGACTCAGATAATAAATGACATTCCTCACATCATGTTGCTAGTAGGTGTCAGAGATGGGACTAAACTTAGGTGTGTTTAACACCAGGTCTAATGATTTTTCCACTGTATCATAGCTTTCTAGAAAACATGACCATTTTAGGTGGTACTTCGAAGTCTTATTTCTAATTTTTTCCAATTAGAAATTGAGACACTGGTTCATGGAAAGCAAATCATAGTTTAATGCTAAAAACTGTGGAGGAAATAATTTGGGAAGAAAAATTTTTATCAACTCATACAGGACATTTTATTATGGTTCTAAATTAGGGAACTACCTGAGTTACTTAAAGATACGTAAGAGGTTTCATATAAAGAATAATAAAAATAATAAATAAATAAAGTGAAGCATTAGACCATCAACTGATAACATCAGCTAAAATCTTGTCTAGGTATTACAGTAATTGACACAGTTTTTCTTCTCTGTAGTTGCTTCCAATAGAAGATAATATATTAGTTCTCTAAATAACTATAATTGTAGCAAACATTATTTAACATTTACTACATGCCAGGCATTGTTGTGATTCTAAATTAGGAAACTACCTGAACTGCTTAAAGATACATAATAGGTTTCAAATAAAGAATAATAAAAATAATAAATAAATAAAGTGAAGCATTAGACCATCACTTGATAACATCAACTAAAATCTTGTCTAGGCATTATGGTAATTGACATAGTTTTTCTTCTGTGCAGTTGCTTCCAATCCAAGATAATATATGAGTCCTTTGAAAGAACTATAATTATAGCAAACATTATTTAACATTTACTATGTGCCAGGCATTGTTGTAAGCAATTTGCATGAGTTGACTATTATCTTTAAAATTCTTGCAAGAGCTCTATGAGGCAGTTACTATGGTTATCACAATTTTTAGATGAGGAAAACGAAGCACAGAGAAGTTTAATAATTTGCCCAAGCTTCGATACCTGGTCTGTCTCCAGAGTCAGTGCTTTTTACTTTCGTTGCATGCTAATGTGAGTGCCTACCATATGCCATGGGCTCTAAATATATTATTGCTAATTCTCTCGAGACACCAACATTACAAAGCAGATAATGCTTAGGCTTGCTTCGCAGATTGAAACCTGAAGTTCAGCAGAGTTAGGTAATTTGCCCAAAATCATTCACCAACTATGTGCTTAAACCAAGATTCACATCCGTCAAGCGCAGTGGCTTATGCCTGTAAATCCCAGCACTTCAAGAGGCCAAGGCAGGCAGATCCCTTGAGCCCAGGAGTTCAAAACCATCCTGGGCAAGATGGCGAGATCCTATCTCTACAAAAAATACAAAAATTAGCCGGGTGGTGGCACACACCTGTAGTCCCAGCTACTCAGGAGGCTGAAGCATGAGAATCGCTTAAGCTAGGAAGTCAAGGCTGCAGCGAACCATGATCACATCATTACACTCCAGCCTTGGCAACAGAGCAAGATCTTGTCTCAAAAAACAACAACAACAACAACAACAACAAAAAAAAGAAGGATTCAAACCCAGGTTCACCTTACTTGGAAAATCATGTTTTTCAACTTTACAACTTGACTTTCCACTCTATAAATAAATCCATCATGAAAAAAAATAGTGTTAGCTGGTCACATTTGGCTATTACATCTGTTAGCCTGTTTTATATACTCACATCAACTGCATTAACATAGAGGTCACCGAGGCATAAATTGCCTTTTCTTTGTAAAACAGCAGGACCCTAAATAGCCTGTTTATGTTTTAAATTGTGCAGGATTTGATGTTTCTTGGAGAAAATATTTTATGGTCACAGTATACAAAAAGTAACATGTTTCAAAGACAAAATGAAAGTTTGGTTTTGGAGATTGCCAAGTGTGTGACAAAGTTGCAAAACCCAGACAGTATAAACAACCATGTCACATTCTCTTCCTAGTAATGCAAGACATGAAACTTCCGATTTCCTGGATCTGAACTGACCCTTCAGGATGTGTCAATGACATCTGATAAAAAATGAATCTGAACTACCTGAACATGAGGCTTTAACATTATTAGATGTTTGCTGCTAATTGGTCATTTGATTTTAATAAAGATAAGCAATAATGTTAAATAATTTGGGATATAAAATATTACTAACAGAGTTGGATTTCACTGCCATAGTCTGATTTAGAAGTCTGACCAAAAGTGCTCAATGGCACGGTACCCTTTAAAGGTAAAGAAAAACGATGTGTCAATGTAGTTTCATCTACTGCAACAAATGTACCACTCTGATTCTGAATATTGACAGTGGGAAAGTCTGTGCATGTGTGGGGGCAGGGTATATGGAGACTCCCTACTTTCTGCTCAATTTTGTTGTGAACCTAAAACTGTTCTGAATAAAGCCTATTTAAAAACTTAAGAAAGTGGCTAGGAGCAGTAATCCCAGCACTTTGAAAAGCCAAAGAAAGAGGATCTCTTGAGCCCAGGAGTTTGAGACCAAACTGGGCAACATAGTGACACTCCATCTCTACGGGAAAAAAAAAAAAATTAAAAAATTAGCCGGGCATGGTGCCACATGCCTGTAGTCCCAGCTACTCTGGAAGCTGAGGTCGGGGGATCACCTGAGCCTAAGAGTCTGAGGCTGCAGTGAGCTATGATCATGCCCCTGTACTCCAGCCTGGGCAACAGAGTGAGACCCTGTCTCCCCCCAAAAAAATCAAAATTTAAAAAAATTAATAAAGTAAAATATAAAATTCATAGACAGTTGAGTTGCCATTTACACAGCAGACATGTGTAGAAGTGAAAGAACTATCTTCTATAAGTAAATGAAGATGTGAGGCCACAATATTTGCCATTTGCCTACAAATGAAGAACATTATTATGGAACTTGTCTGTACAAGATTTTGGCTATGACTATTTTCACAGGCAGACTTTCAGGGATTAAAGGAGACAGCTGTTCCTTGGTATGCATGGGAGATTGGTTCCAGGACCTCCCCAGGTACCAAAATCCACAGATGCTTAAGTCCCTTATAGAGAAAGATGCAGTATTTTCATATAACTTATGCACATCCTCTTGTATACTGTAAGTCATCTCTAATAACTTGTAATGCTGAACACAATGTAAATGTTATGTAACTGGCTGTTGTGTTTATGGAATAATGACAAGAAAAGAAAAGTCTGTACGTGTCAGTACAGATGCAATTTTGTTTTTTCCGAATATTTTTGATTGGTTAAATCCATGGATATAGAACTCACAGATACGAAGGGCTGACTATATACATTCTTTACCTCATCCCAGAGTCATGTTTAGAGACAGCCTCATTATTTCTTAATTTTTGCCTTTGAAAATAGAGTTAAAAATGAATGGAGAGTTTGAAACACTAGGGAAAAGGAAGAAAAGGGAAATGAAACTTTTTTTGTTCAGAAGGAGCTGTCATCAGAAGTGGTGGCCAGACTGCTTGGAAACAGCAAATCTTCTTGTTGAAGGAAAGCCCTACAGGAGACACTGATCTAATGTATCTTGACCCTTCTGAGAGCAATCTTAGTTCCTCTTTAATTATATTTTTGAATCAAAAACATTCAAATAATGTTTCTGTGCTACTGCTTATTTGGACTCTGAGGGAAGTTGGTTGGATGAAACAATTTTTGTAACATCTTTGCATGGTTACAGAAGTCCGTAATTTAGGGAAGATCAAAATTATCTTTCTGATAGTGATTTTTATACTTATTTTCTCTCTCAAAGTACAAAAGATTTCCTTAATGCTTTACTCTACTTTGCAGATTTGTTCTCTTGGCTGTTGCCCAACCCTCAACTTTGATGCTCAGCAAAATTGAAATGAATTTTTCTACTCTCTTGTTCTAATTCTAGTTTACAGGCACTTCTGTTTTCTTAACAAAATAAGTTGGTGGCTAACAAAAGATGAACATCAGGGCTTATTGGTTCTGTCCCTGAAACCACAGGAAACTGGAGATGCTGGCCAAACATTCAATTTTCAGTGCTTCATGCATAAACTTGGCCAATCTTTTGATTATTTCCTCAATCCTTTGCAGTCATCTTAAACTTTTTTATCTTACAATTTCCTGAAATAACCAATGCGATGTGGTATCCATGTCATATACACAATGGCTTTGAGCTATTCTTACAGATGTCAAAGCTCTCTGGAAGTTTCTAAATTGTAGTTTTTATTTTAGTGGTCCCGTACCTCAGAGACAATGAAAATGAAGCTACTGCCATCACCAAAGGGCTGCTTAAAGATTGAGCAACCACCACAGAAAATCTTCATCTTACCCACCCTCTCTACCACTCTTGTTTTTATTTCCAGAGTCCCTATCTTTACTCGTGAAATGACAACCTCTTTTATAAGTATAAACTGTGTTTATATTTAATTACTTTTCATGTTGCATTTATTTCATTTATGAATTGTTAGTTACCACTTTGTATGATTTCCCATCATTTTGATTCCTAGGTTATTTTCTAGGTAGTTGAATGCTATTCTTTATGTATGTACCACTTGAGTCATACAGTTTCCATGGCAATAAGAATACAGTGGACAGATATATATCCTAAAGGAGAGATGACTTGTAGAGTTAATGCAATTTGTTCACATAGCATGGTCCTAGAATAATCAAGAGGGCTTAACCCTACCCTCTCTAGTCCCAAAGGATACGTATTAAACCAATGAGGGAAAGTTGTATGTTTGCTTTAAAGAATGAACTTTCTAATAATTAGATTTATTCAATATGTGCTGAGAAAAGGAGGTTGTATGCATGAGTTTCCAAGCACTGGAGATGTAATAGCTATGACCAAGGAGGGGCATGGTTCAATGGGATCTGAGATCCCTCCCAACCCTGAGGTTCCACAGCTCTCTATTTCATCATGGGATGGGCACCATATACAGAATATATGTTCATTTACTATTCATAGAATTCATGGCAAAAACTCAGAGAGCTGAGCTTCTTCGATTCCTACTAGAACTACAACTTCATATGCTGGTTTTCCAGCCCTGACTCTGTGTTGACTTGCAGTATGGGGATTTGGGGTGAGGGATTTAATGCTTCAGTGTGTATTATGCATTTGTAAATGAAAAGGTGGGACCATGGTGTCACAATGACTAGAACAGTGAGATCTGGGTTCCAGTCTTGGCTTTGTCACAAATTGGATTAGCAAATCTCTGAGGTTCTTCCTTCTTTAATATTCTTTGGATAAGAACATACCTCAGAGTAACTGATTAAAAGCAACCAGTGAATACGATGGCACTTAGACTTATGAAGCACAAAACTACTATTTTTTAGTCAATCATTCCCTTTATAATAATTAAACAGGAGATATCACTGTCTTTCCTGTCTGGTCTCAGGAAATAGTTTCAGTGTCAATAGGCAAGCAGGAAAAAAATGTTATTTCCAGATTAATAACATCTGTTAAGGTTAACTGTCAACTTGCTCTTACTAGCAGGAGATGTTTTCAAACATTCGGTCACTCAGCAACTATTTATTAAACATCTACAAATTTTCAAACACTGGGATACCAGGTGCTAGGGATAAAATGGTAGGTCACAGACAAGGAAGCACACATTCCTTTACTTGAGAAGTTCTCTTTCTGGTGGAAAAGACAAATATGTAGTAGGCAGTAATAATAAGTTGGCCTACTGCAGAATAAACTAAGATTCAGGACTAAATAGAGGAGGACAAGTGCTTGGAAAATGTACATGACTTGTTCTGGGCACTCAAAAAAAAAAATTGGATGTTGAGTTCTTCATCTCTCAGTTGCTAGGCATAAGTCTCAGCACAGTGAGTCATCAGGGCTTAAAATTCAATGGCAATAATACTTCCATTCGTGTGGTGCAGAAAGAGCACAGTTAGCCGTCACAACTTGTTACAGAAACAGATCAATGCTTGATGAGGTTAATCCACTTCCAACATGATAAGGCACGAAGAGGTTGACACCCAGAACTTCCCTCAGCTCCGTTTAAGTTCAGCCTAGCGCCCCACAGCCAGCCAATGTATGTGCTGTTTGAACAAGACATATTTCTGCTCATGATTAATATTACCTTTAGAGTTTAGTTTGGAGAACAGATCAGCAGGCATCAGTTTTCTGCTTTCGCTTTCTCCTGTCTTCTGTCCCAGTTCACTCTTTCAGACAGTAAAGGGTCTCCGTTCTTTTTGCGAATAGGTTAAGGAGTTTTAGACAAATATTGAAAGCCTCCCTTATTTGAAGATTTCAGCTTGGTACTGATGCTTTCTTTCTGTTGGAGAGCACTTGGATAGTGAATTACCTCATTGTTTTCAGATTAGAGCAATTCAGTGAGACGTGTGGGTGTCTAACTGAAAGAAGACAGTTCTTCAGAACCAGCCTGGTGGTGATGCTGGTCCCAAGAACAGGGTTGGTTTGTAATCTAATTCAAAAAGGCTGTTACAAATGAAAAAACAAAGCAGCTATTTCACATGTGCAAAAGGCCACTTGCGAAAAGCCTCCATGGAATTCACATTAATTTAGATTTGATAATTTTTTGATTTGGACACCAACATTCTAAGCTATTTATCTAAAATACAAAAGTTGGGTACTAGAAGACTATTTAAAAACTGTTTTCTACACTGTTTTTATCATAACATATTTAAGAATGCATTTATTTATTATATTTATACCAACTTTGTTTCAAAAATTATTTTCAGTGGCCAGGCTATCAGTGTGATGTCTACATTAATTAAACCCAAAGCAGGCTTGGTTTCTACTTGGGGAGCCTATCTTACTGAAAATTTTATTCCATTTGCTGAAAATGACAATGATATGAAAGCTCCAGGCAGTGCCAGAAGGACTGCTATTCAGTCCACAAAAGAGCAGGACTTAACTAGACATCTCAGTTGGAGCAACACTAGCAGCAGCCAACTCCAGCTCAGGCTGGCAAATACTCTTGGCACAAAGCTTAAGTAACAATAGTGCAGTAGGTGCCACAGCAGTGCCCTCGCAGGCCTGCTGACTGCTCAGGCAGCAAAACAGAAAAGAAAGACAAACCCAGTATTTAGTCAGATTTTTCTCAGCTATCTTCAAAAATATGGTCTCTACTTCTGCACTCTCAATCATGAGCCTTATTGAACTATCTTTAAAATGATATCTTTTATAAAAGCTTGGATTCCTTTATTCAGGAGAGGCATTTCAATCCATATGAAGAAATGTAAATTCCAGACAGGCCTTTTTGAATAAGTAGGTACACTCAGAGTGCATTTGCCCACCTTCTTCTACCCTAGATCCATTCCTTCACTTTGTTTCAATCTTAAGGTCTTCTGGCTCTAGAAAGTCACTGAAATTTTTCTTATTAAATTTGTGAATGACCACTTTCAAAAGTTATGTTACTTGGCGTCTCAGCAACATTGACCAATTTTAACCACTTCTTCCTTCTTGAAATGCTCTCTTTCCTTGTCCTCTCTGATACTTCTACCTCTTTTTGCCTTTCCTTCTCAATGTTTCATTTCCTTTGCCTTTTCTTCAACACCATGTTTTCTTGGGTCCTGATTTGCATCCTCTTCTAGTTTTATATTGTCTTCCTAGGCTGTCACATCTGTTCTCAGTGCTTTAGCTGCCAAGTATATCGGGTGGTTTCAGCAAGCACTTCCAATTCCAATGAACTCTAGTCCTATTTAGTCAATTGTCTCCTAACCACATACAGGCCCAACAGACTCCTCAAACTGAATATATGCAAAAGGGAGCTCTTCCTCTCTTGCATGTCTGCAAACTTCTTCCCTTCTTTGTTGTCCCATATGCCCTCAACTGGCACAGCATCTACCAGAAGGACAAATGGGGAGTCATCACTGACTCTTCCCTTTGATCAGTCCCATACTTAATCCATCAGCAGGTCGTGTTGAATTTACTTTCTTAATAGCTCCTGAATCTATCCATCTTCTTTTCATCCTTTGCTGCCAGCTGTCAACCTAAATTTTTGAGCTCACATACCCACTCAGGGCCTACAACAATATCATACATTTTCCAACCAGGTTGGTTGTTTTAATAAGTATCTAACTTAAAACCAGTAAATGTCTTCCCATTGCCCTTGGGATAAATTCCAAGGTTGTAAATATGCCCCTTAAGTTTCAGAGCTGGCTTTTCTCCAGCATCATTTTGGGCCACAACTATTTGCTAGTTGTGATGAGGCTCCATTGGCTTCTCTTAAAGTATGACCATCCCAGTCTCAAGGCATCTCACATGCTGTTCTCTGTTTGGCATAGAGAGGTTTCCGCTTATATGCCCTTCCAATTTCAAACTCAATTTCCTTCCCCTTGCCAAATGCTCTGTCAGCCCCATATATTTCCCCTATCATAATAGCCATTAATTTTTATTCTCATAACTTTTTTGACAACTGTTTTTTGCCAATACAATGTAAACTCCATAAAGGCAGGGTCTAATTTATCATTATTTCCTCCAAGTAACTGGGGACATGGACCCTTAATGAATATTTCTGAGGGTATAGAATAATGGATTTTATACGCATTTTTGTGCAATGATAAGTATAAACTATAAACATTTTTAAATGCTTTACAGAACTTTTAGTTATGAGATAAAATGTGCCTTTGCATTTATTCATAGGAGGAAATACTGGCATTTGTGTACCGGTTGATATTTGAAGGAGATAATAATGAAGTCATATTTCAATCATTCTCTTAATGTAGAATGCATCTATTCTCTGTAAACTTCTTCTTTATTTTTGGCAGAAAACTAAACACAAATGGGCTGTGGCAAAATGCAATTGGGAAATTTTATGTCCATTTTTTTCCCTTTCCCCAAATTATTTATGTTGTTCTGCTTCTCTACTCTACCAGCTGGAGATGACAAGAAAATACTGATGTAAAAACCAAGGCCTGGAGCTACAGCGGAGGCCAGAGAGGACAACAGGACAATAGGCAGAGTATTCCTTCCCTCTGCCCTACTCCTGTGAATCTTCTCTCCTTACCCAAGTGCCACCCCGAGGAAAAGAAAGGCAGGCCCTTGTGAGGAAAACAGCTCTTCTTGGAAGCTGGAACTTTGATCGTTGGAATCCTGTACTGACTGAACAATTACTTGAAAGGCACTGCTGTCAACAGAGGCCAAGTTACGCACAAGTGTAAATATTGGTTGTCATTACACAGCAGACATAAAGACTTGTGAGTTAGGTTCAATTCTTCGGGAAAATCAAAGAACATTAAATTTCTATTCATCAGAGCCATAGTGCAAAGGCTTAAATCTAATGTGGAGTAAAGTCCAATCCTTAGTCGTCCTCAATATCATACTTAGGAGACTGCCTGACTTCTGAGTATAATAGCTAGGTCTCATCCACCTAATTGACTCAAGAAAGAAAACTTTCAGTTTCAGATGTGAAATATTACCCTTTCCAAACTATCATTTTACTTAAAATATGAATAAGAACTATCTAGGGTCACAAGGAAGCCCAATCCAACACTCATAAGAAAAAGACCAAGTCTTTTCCCTTACTCTTGATATGAGGCAATTTTGTCTCCTCCATCTCTCCTCTTTTCAACACCACTGAAATCTTCTCTCTCTACCTCCTCCTGTCTCTCACAGCCTCTATTTTTACCTGTCTGACATTTTAAAAAATGAATACAAATTAAAAACGGTAAAAAAAATGAGTTTCAGTTTTTTGAAACTCTTCTAGCCTAAAGTGAACTATCTTTAAAAATGTTGACCAGGCATATAAATCAAGAGTTGATAAAGAAAAGGATTAAGATAAAATATGAATGATTATATTTAAAATGTAATGAGTGATAATTTTCTCCTTGCCCCTATAGAGCTGACTGACATAATTTTCTGTTGTCAGTCTTTAACATAAACTTAATTAGATCTATTGGTAATAAAATAATGGCAAAATTTTGACAAATATTTATCTGGAAAACTAAAATAATAGAAAGCTAAGCTCCTGTAACTGGTCCTCTTGATTAAAATTTCTCAGTAAGATGGCTGGGCACAGTGGCTCACGCCTGTAATCCCGGCACTTTGGGAAGCCAAGGCTGGCGGATCACAGGGTCAGGAGATCAAGACCATCCTGGCTAACACAGTGAAACCCCATCTCTACTAAAAATACAAAAAATTAGCCAGGCGTGGTGGCAGGCGCCTGTAGTCCCAGCTACTCAGGAGGCTGAGGCAGGAGAATGGCATGAACCCGGGAGGCGGAGCTTGCAGTGAGTCCAGATCTTGTCACTGCACTCCAACCTGGGTGACAGAGAGAGACTCCATCTCAAAAAAAAAAAAAAAAAAAAAAAAAAAAAATTCTCAGTAAGGCAACTTTACCACATGATTAGTAAAAGAGAATTCTCTCCTCACCCTCACAAATGTACCAGAATTTCCAAAGTAGCCTGTGGCCTTAGTATTGTGAAAAGTTCTTACAGAATTTCCTAACAACTTCTTAGTGGATCAATAAACAATACCGCATTGATACACATACATTACAAAAATTACATGTAACTCTGATTACTTCATCTAGGAAAGATACACATAGTTATATAGCATCGTTCTCATTGCTGTGTTCCTTTCCATTGTATGACTGTGACAGAATTTGTTTAAGTAATTTCCTATTGTTGGATGTTTCCACTGTTAATGTGTTTTTTTTTAAAAAGACCCAAACTACATTCTCTCTGATAAAGTGCCTTTGGTGCATTTATTTTAAAGGAAGTTAAAACATGTATTTTCCTTCAGGAACCATACAATAACATATTACATGTCATCCAATGATGGTGTGAGAAAGAAAATATACAATTTGAGACTATTCCTTAAAACAAAGAATTACTCGGCTGGGGAAAAATGTTACTATGAAGTTTTGGCTTTTTAAAAAATGTTGATATTATGCTAAAACATATGGAGAAATTATGTTTCTTAAGCATTTAAAATACATAAAGTTTATCTGGTTTTTTTTTTTTTTTTCGAGACAGGGTCTTGCTCTGTCACCAAGCTGAAGTGCAGTGGTTCGATCTCAACTCACTGCCACCTCTGCCTCCCAGGTTCTACCGATTCCCCTGCCTCAACCTCCCAAGCAGCTGGGACTACAGGCATGCGCCACCACGCTGGGCTAATTTTTTGTATTTTATTAGAGACGGGATTTCACCATGTAGGCCAAGATGGTCTGGATCTCCCGACCTCATGATCCGCCTGCCTCAGCCTCCCGAAGTTCTGGGATTACAAGCATGAGCCACCACACCTGGCCAAGTTTACCTTTTTTAAACCCTATCCATGCTCCAAAATATTATCTTCTAGAAATAATTTCGAGGACAATAAATAATGAAACACCAGTGTCCAAGGAAACAGTTGGAAAATTATTTGAGAATGAAAAGCCACCTATTATCGAGTGTATTTGGCCACCGCTCCACAGATGATAGGTTTAGTTTAATTTTTAAAGTAATTTATCAGGTTTACCTTTGTTAATAAATCCGCTGAAAAGGGTTTTCAAAAAAAAAAAAAAGAAAGGAGACTTCACTGCAGTGAGCAGTTTGTAAACTGGGGAGATGCAGCCTTTGGGATGTTAAAAGAAAAACCTTAGACAAATTAAATTTAACGGAGTGTAACTGAGCAAAGAGTGATTCACGAATCGGGCAGCCACTTGAGCCAGAGTATGCTCAGAGAAACTCCAGTGCAGCCAAGTGGTGAAGGAAGTTTTATGGACAGAAAAGGAAAGTGAGGTACAGAAAACGGAAATGAGGTACAGAAACAGCCAGATTGGTTACAGCTGGGCGTTTGTCTTATTTGAACACTATTTGAACAGTTGGCCCCCCTTTGGCCAAAACTCGCCTACTGGCACAAGAGTAGGTTACAGTCTGTTTCCACCTCCATTTAGGATATAGTTCACTTATGTACAGAGAAACCTTTACGCCAAACATAAGATATGTAAGGAGGCAGTTTTAGCCGAAACTCGATTTACACGTGCAAAAAACCAAAAACAAAACAAAAACAAAAACAAAAAAAACCCAAAAGACAGATGTGATCTGAGAAAATAAGGAGGGGTTGCCCTTTGTAGAGAAAGTTCTTGCCCAGCTTTCCATTCTAGTCCACTATGCAAATGAGGGATGCAAATTTGTTTAGTTCTGATTGGTTGACGCAGCTCACAGTCTATTGGTTAGGTCTAAGGGGTGAAATGGGATTTTCTAGCAGCCTTTGATTCAGACGACATGAACAAGAACAGACAACTATGAAAGTCCCAAATTATCTTTTCTGGGAATGCAGAATACACATGTGACCTCTCTAGTCAGAAAATGACTAGTTGGCTCTGTTTTGAATTAAGGCACAGTTAGCCACTCAGAATCCACCTTGAAGGACTGGTTCCTTCAGGATTCACACCTTTTATCTTACAGGCAGATTTTTGAAAAGTATGGGTTTTAATCTTTAACATATAATATTGATTGCACGCACATAACTATTCCACTTTCTTAAAACATTCGCGGCAACTATCTCTTTGATAACTCCAGTAGACTATCGGAGAGAAATGATTTTGCATATTTATTTTATAATGGACATGCTAGAGAATTCATAGTAACTGTATATAAACGGCATAATCATGGTTAATTCACTTTCAGTCCAACAGTCTTAAAGCTATAATATCGTTATATGAGATGGCAAATGTAGTCTAGATACCTGCATAGTGGTGGTGACATGTATAATATATAATCATGTAACTGTGAACAAAATTATAAGACTGCACATTCTTTTTTTTTTTTTTTTTTTTGAGACGGAGTCTGGCTCTGTCACCCCCAGGCTGGAGTGCAGTGGCGCGATCTCGGCTTACTGCAAGCTCCGCCTCCCGGGTTCATGCCATTCTCCTGCCTCGGACTCCCAGGACTGTGTATTCTTTAAGTTCAGCCTGAGATCTAAGCATGTTTAAAGCTCCTCAGTATCTCACTGAGTACCATGTAAATACTGGGCCTGTAGGAAGGTAAATTGGAAAGTAACAAAAGAAAACATGGGCCTCTTGTTGCATGAGGCATGTTATACTATCAACTGTGATGTGGATCCTTCAGGATTCAGCAGGCCCACCTGGTGAGACATGTAGCTGATCTCCATGAAGAGGGATCATGGAGACTGATGATCACAAATGAAGCTGGAGTATTGAGAGTAAGTAAGTATCAAGCGTATTTAAAATCCTAGTTTTTAAAAATATGTCATTGCCTGTAAGGGTAAAGACAGAAATTGTGATTCAACGAAGTTCATACTTCTTGAAAATTAACTAATAATGGCAAAGAAAAGTAGGACTTTGCAATTGATCCTCTCTATACTGACATATGTTTAATGCAGGACTCTAAAGCTTTAGACTCCTGCCTAGGAAGGATAGGAGAAGTGGCACTTTACTTGCCACAACTTCCAAATAATCTGTTTTTTTTTTTTGTTTTTTTTTGTTTTTTTGTTTTTCTGCAAAGCCAGATTTGGAAGGCTTACAAAAGAGCAGCTTCCTTGGTTTGCTTCCAGAACCTCCACTTCCGGCAGGACCCAGAAACACAACAGCAGCAGCCCATCTTGTGATACTTTGGCTCCTCTACTCTGACCACCAGCCAGAAGCTGGGCGTGGAAAAAGAATCAACAGCAATAGAAACGTTTCAAATTTTTAGAAAATACAAAATTGAAACTAACTAAAAAATATGGGGATGAGGTGAGAGGTCAGAGGTAAATGCTACAAATTATATCACATTTTGGCAACAAAATCACTTAGACATTAAGTTCCATGAAAGCAATAACAATGCCTGTGGTTACTTTTCTTTTTTCGCCAAAACCTAATATTGGGGTTGTGCACTTAATAGCTGCTCAGTAAATATTTGTGGAATGAATATAAAGAAAGACTAAATTATTTGTAGTCTGCTTGAAGGATAGACTTTAGTCAACTACAGATCATCTTCCTGTTTATTTTTCTTCAGGTGAAAAGCATTACATGCTATGCTTCATCAAAATAAGAGGCTTAAAACAATTATTCTGAACAAGCAGCATCACTACTGCATGTTATATATTTTCCAGAGGTGCATAAGAAGCTAAAGCAGAGAAGAGTTTTTAAGTCATCAATATTTGTACCCATAGAGCTTGACCAGCATTTCTGCTGCCCATCACCTTGAGGAAGATGCTTTCTCCAGGTTCAGCAACATCACCGACTTTGCTTTTGGAGGTAAAAAGCTTTGAAACGTCACCTACAACCCTCATAGTGAAAGAGGATGGGGATGTATGTATGAAAGATTTCCTCAGATTGGTTGCAGGGTAAAGAGGTTGAGAATTGAAGCAAGGATTGAACAGCTTCATCCGTTATCCATAGACACTTGCCATTTCTGAGTACTGCTTTGTGAAAGTAGAGGTTGCAAAGACACACAGACACCAGCCCTTATCCTTCTAGGTCTTACACTCTGGCAACCCCTTCACCAGCTGCATCTTCTTATAATTTCTTCTGCTTAAACTATAATTAACTTTATTTTTGAAAATTAATAATTAATTTAGGTTTATATATTTATATATTGTTCTAAAATCTGTTGTATTTATCTATATTTTCGTAATTACCATTTATATTATTAAGCCCTTTTTCTACCCTAAGTTCTGCTTATATTACTATTTTTACACTCAAATATTTTAAGATGCATTACAAATATGAAATTCTGCCCCCAAAGACACCTGCATTTTTTAAAAAGAATTAATAAACATCTTTAAAAGACTATTTCTGGCCAGGTACAGTGGTTCATGCCTGTAATCCCAGCAGTTTGGGAGGCTGAGGTGGGCAGATCACTTGAGGCCAGGAGTTCGAGACCAGCCTGGCCAACATGGTGAAACCCCTTCTCTACTAAAAGTACAAAAATTACCCTGGCGTGGTGGTGGGCACCTGTAATCCCAGCTATGCAGGAGGCTAAGGCACAACAATTACGTGAACCTGGGAGGTGGAGGTTGCAGTGAGCCGAGATCGTGCCACTGCACTCCAGCCTGGGCAATAGAGTGAAACCCTGTTTTTTTTTTTTTAAAAAAAAAAAAAAAAGACTATTTCTACATGTTCAAAATAATATTACCACATTTAACAAATGTAACAATAATTTTCTAATATGAACTAATATAAAAATTCATATTCAATTTTTCCCACTTGACATCAAAATGTTTTTTACAACCAGGCATCTTTTTAATTACACACCTTAAGACCCTCATCCATATCCATAGCTCCCATCACATGCACATACACACATATACACACACACTTATATCCACACACACTAGCATACTCCAATAGATCATTTTGTCCCTGTCTTTCTTCAGGTTTACGGTATGGTAATACTATGCCTATCCTTCCCTTGTCATCCTCCCCTGGGTCATTCTCTCCTCCTGTCAACCCTAACATTTCCTACTCAGCTTCCCCAGGACAGCATAAAAGATGCAGGTGGTCAGTCTTATAATTAAAAACACATCTCTGAACACGCTGTTCCAGAAAAGCTCTTTTCTGCTCCAAACACAGGCTTAGGATTTGGACTGCTCTAGCTATTATAACAACTCTCAAAGAAGCACTTGTACAATTCAGAAGAAAACTGCCCTTACTGTTTGGCAGAATTTTCATGCTCACAGAAGCACACAGGAAGAGCAACCAGCCTCACTAGCACTGGCACAGAAGACCAGAAGCTGGACAAGTGTCCCCAAAAAGCCCTGGCCTGCTTTTATTCCCAACTCCCTGTAATCCCTTCCCTCCAGATTCTAGTTTCAAGAGAATGCCACAGATAAAGTTAGCTTGCACAAATATTGCATGCCTTTGAGAGTATTTATGTGAGAGCTGAAGCATAACAATGACACACACACACACACACACTCTTTCTAAGGCACATGTGCACCCTAGTTGTGAACCCTGGGACTTTTATTGACATGCTGGAGAATGAAAAATTAGATTTGGGTCAGGCGTGGTGGCTTAACACCTGGAACCCCAACATTTTGGGCTGCCGAGGTAGGAGGATCACTTGAGCCCAGGAGTTCGAGACCACCCTTGGCAACATAGTGGGACCCCATCTCTGTAATAAATACATAATAAAAAGTTAGCCAGGCATGATGGCACATGCCTGTAGTCCCAGCTACAGGTGGGAGGCTACAGGGGAGGAGCTACAGGGGGGAGACTGAGGTGGGAGGTTGGATCCAAGAGGTCGAGCTGCAGTAAGCCGTGATGGCGTCACTGCACTCCAGCCTGGGTGACAGACCTCATGTCAAAAAAAGAAAAAAAAAATTAGATTTGTGGCAGGAAGGGTGGGTTATTTTCTCATTTTCTTTTGGTAATTACCGGAAAATGTTTTGTAGAAATGATTTTAATCATAAAAGTCAGTCTTTACATTTTAAAATTACCTATTAGTAATAGAGACTTCTTAATTCACAGGCTCCACCCTGCAACCTTTTTACTCTTCGGAGTGTAATTCAGAGTGCACTTCTTCAGGAACTCATTCAACTAAAGACAGGCCCTGCTGTGTGAGGTAGAGTGTTGATGGACATGGAGTGGAAGTGAGAATGGTTGTAATGAAGCGGTATTGTTTGTCTGAGGTAATACCCCAGGTTCATTGCCTCATACCAGGGAAATCCAGGATGTGGACACACACAAGGAGTGCGTTTAAGAGCAGAGGTTTAATAGGTGAAAGAAAGAGAAAAGAGAAAAGCTCTCTCTCTTGCAGAGAGAGAAGGGTTCCTGAGTGGGTCTCTGGTTCCATGGTGAAATGCACGAGGTTTTATAGACAGGCTTGAAGAGGCAGTGGTCTGATTTACATAGGGCATGAGAGATTGGTGGGGCCAGGTGTGCCATTTGCATAGTGCATGAAGAAGCTGGCCATCCCACCCGAATCTTTTATTATACAGATGGGGTCTCTATCTGGCTGGCGCCATGTTGCCTGCTTTTTTACTGCACATGCAGTGACAAAGAAAAGGGAAGAGGGGAACCTCCATGTTAAACATACCTGGCTTCCAGGTATCCCTTTTCTATTGGCACAGCTGCCAGCGTTTACCAGTGCAAGCTTTTAGCTTGCTTATCTATGCTTGCAGCTTGATTTTTCAGGTTGCTTTTTGTTTGTAAAGAAGTGATTTGGGGGCTGCTTCTTATTAAAAGGAAACCTTAACAAGGACTCTCTTACCCTCACTATCTGCCTAAATAATGTGTTTCTAGCCCCTGTTTCGTATGCACAGAACAGAATCTTTTGCTGATCCAGGGCTGTATGTGATCAGTAGACCATTGTCCCTTGGAGATATATTCCAGACATTCTATGTTTTCAAGTCATTCAGTTTTCTAAACATTTCCTGAAGCAATACAATTTTTTCAGAACTCTCTTTTCTTCTAGGTGTGCACTTCCATGTCAAAGTCAGCTACATTCTTTAAGGTAGTATGTTTTTATGATGTTTTAGAGTATATTAGAGTACTTTCACTACTGAAGAACTACCTCTAGCCTATAGGGCACTGTTGTGCAAATTAAAAAGAGGACCTCCCTGGAGAAGATGAATGAGAAAAAGTGACCCCTGTAGGCATATGCAAGCACTCCCAGGAAATAGGAAGTCAATAGAAGCACCTTTTTGCAAAGAAAAAAATCTTGTCTTCTATCCAGGGGAAGTACTCCACTTCAGGGGATAGGATGAGCAAAACAGAGCTATGTTTTAGTCCAACTCTCTTAATGAGCTGAGGGTTCCACATAGACTGCACAGCCTTGCCTGGCTAACCTGCCCTCAAATTCCTAACTGACCAAATCCCTGAGGTTGCTGGCTTGTTGTATAAACTTTCATGTGTTTTGTTGCTTTTTTTTTTTTTTTTTTAAAGACAGGGTGTCACTGTTGTCCAGGCTAGAATGAGGTGGCATGACTCACTGCAGCCTGAAATTCTTGTGCTCAAGCGATTCTCCCACGTCATCCTTTCCAGTAGCTGGGACCTCAAGGTGTGCACCACCATATCCAGCTAATTTTTAAATTTTTTTGTAGAAACAGGGTTTCACCATGTTGCTCAGGCTAGTCTCAAACTCCTGGGCTCAAGCAGTCCTTCTGACTCAGCCTCCTAAAGTATTGGGATTACAGGGATGAACCACCACTCCCGGCCTAAACTTTTACTTTAATAAGAGTTATGACTCTGTCTTGGTACTTTTGTACTAAAACAAATGTGATAACATTTCCATTCATGGCTTAATCTGTAGTACGCTTCAAAAGTAGCGTTAACCTAAAGGGAAGATGCCGAAGCACAAAATACAATTTTAAGAGTTGACTTCAGCCAAAGTGAGGACAGCTTTCCAGAAGACTCAGAGCCAAGTAACATTGGATATGAGCTCCTTTCAGCCTTTATTACCAAGATGTTTTTCAAGGCAAAAATTGGGACAGAGAGTGGGCTATACAAAGTGTTTTGTCAGGAATTCTCATTGGTTTACAGAAATAGCGTTGATTAGTGATTGGCTAAACATTATTAAGTTAGAGGGTATGGGTCATAGTGACAGCTGCACTGCATTTCATTTATAGCTACTTGTGGCAATAGCAAGCAGTTTCAAAAGATAAATACGTAGCTCAAAAGCAGGGAAGGAGGGTGTGATTGCTGTCTCATTTTAATCCCTTTCTGGGCCTGATAATTTGAAAGATCTCACATTCCTTAGATAAAAGCTCTTTTCTTGCCTCATTATTCACCAAAACAAGAAAAATGGAAAGCAAATGAGACCACTGGTGCTTAAGCAAGATGGTTGGGCAGCACTCTCAAAGAAGAAAAAGGAGCCCTCTGCACTCCTTTGTTATGCCCAGACCGTTTATTCCCCGAAGAAGACCACCAGAGTCCAGAGTCAAAGCTAAGCAGCAAGGATCTTTATTACAGGTTCGAACCTGGAACTCTCCCTCGCTCGTGAAACAAGACGGGCAGGAGAGCTCCCCCACTGAGCTCCGAACAATGTTATATAGTCTAAGAAAAGTGGGCATAGAGTTATTATACAAATCAGATATATGATTGGCTAGTGTTTGAACAAGGCGATTTGGCTAACTATGATTGGTTCCCGCCATTTCTGATATTTTGGTTCAAACTTTGAGGCGGGAGAGCAGGTTTATGGCAGCAAGAGTTTATCTTACTTAAACACGTCTTGTGACCTTGCCTCAGAACTTACAAAATCCCTGGTATGTGCAAAACAAAATCTCTGGTACGTGCAGAAAACCAGGTACTCACAGAACTTACGAAATCTCTGGTATGTGCAAAGATTAGAGAGCAGAACAAGGGTGTAGCGGGTGGGGGGCGGGTACACATCTATCTTTGTGTCCTTTCACCTTACGGAGAAAACAGAGAGAATTTTCTCCACTCATCTGACTGACTACCATCAGACAAAAGATACATCGTATGTACAGTTCACTGCAGAAGTAGAACTCTGTGCTAGTGCATGTAATTCTGAGATGAACAGCAATGTTACACAATGCACTGTTGAAGACAGTACTAACAAAAGTGTGCTTGTAAGCACTGCACAGGCCTAGCCTCATATCCACAGATGTCCCTTTCACATATGAACAGGTATGCAAGGCATGTATTCTCTATCTTTCATATAAATGTATTGCTTATTCGTGGCTATGCATGTTATTCATGTTAACCTACCTCGATTTTCAGCAATAAGAAAATGGACGTTTGTGTCTTTTAGTCTTTCATTATTCTACTTCTTTTTTTGGTGGGGGAGGGGGGCAGGGGATGGAGTCTCACTCTGTCACCCAGGCTGAAGTGCAGTGGTGCAACCTGGGTTCACCACAACCTCCGCCTCCCAGGTTCAAGTGATTCTCCTACCTCCGCCTCCCAAGTAGCTGGTACTATAGGCACGTGCCGCCATGCTTTCATGCACGTCATGCACGTCCGTGTGAAGAGACCACCAAACAGGCTTTGTGTGAGCAATAAAACTTTTTAATCACCTGGGTGCAGGCGTGCTGAGTCCGAAAAGAGTCAGTGAAGGGAGATAGGGGTGGGGCAGTTTTATAGGATTTGGGGAGGCAGTGGAAAATTACAGTCAAAGGGGGTTGTTCTCTGGCGGGCAGGGGCGGGGGACACAAGGTGCTCAGTGGGGGAGCTTCTGAGCCAGGAGAAGGAATTTCACAAGATAATGTCATCAGTTAAGGCAGGAACAGGCCATTTTCACTTCTTTTGTGATTCTTCATTTGCTTCAGGCCATCTGGATTTATACATGCAGGTCACAGGGGATATGATGGCTTAGCTTAGACTCAGAGGCCTGACACAGGCCCCGCTAACTTTTTGTATTTTAAGTAGAAACGGGGTTTCACTGTGTCAGCCAGGATGGTCTCGATCTCCTGACCTCATGATCCACCCGCCTCGGCCTCCCAAAGTGCTGGGATTAAAGGTGTGAGCCACCTAGCCCGGCCTCTTTAAGGTAATAATTAACAATTTATTCACTCAGCAGTAAAGGCCTGAGCTACCGCACCTGGCTCATTATTCTACTTCTAAAAGATCCCTTTCACCTCCCAAATCGCATTGTGTGATGAGTGCAGGCAACATAAACCTTACTTTAGGCTGGGCATGGTGGTTCACGTCTGTAGTCCCAGCATTTTGGGAGGCTGAGGCGGGTGGATCACTTGAGGTCAGGAGTTCAGGACTAGCCTAGCTAATATGGGGAACCCCCATCTCTACTAAAAATACAAAAATCAGCCAGGTATGGTGGCGCACGCCTGCGGTCCCAGCTATTCGAAGGGCTAAGGCAGGAGAATCGCTTGAACCCGGGAGGTGGAGGTTGCAGCGAGCCAAAATCATGCCACTGCACTCCAGCCTGGGAGACAGAGCAGGACTGTCAAAACAAAACAAAACAAAACAAAACAAAAAACCTTACTTTTAGAACATATTTTTTCTGCTATATTTTAATGGAGAAAATTTTATTTGTCAAAGACAAAACTACAACAAATGTAGTTTAAAGATCTCAATTACCTTTATTTGCAATTCTAGAATCAGGCAACACTTTTCTCCATAAAATATAGTAAGTGTTCCAGTGAACTGGGCAGAAGAGAGAAGAGTTTGGCTGTATAGACAGACAAGGGCTGAAGAAAGCAGAAGCAAAGAACAGAGTGTATTAGTTACTTTAAGAAAACAATAGAAAAATAACTGATTAGTTGATATCAGATTATTTCAGGCTACCTTTTTTTGTGTAAAGATTAAAGCAGAGAGAACTTCATTATAATGTGGATTAAAGATTTAAACTGGTCTTTTTGGGAAACTGGCAGTTACCTCTCTTTTCTAATTTCTTGGAAGTTCAGATAACAATTTAGTTTAGGTTTGATGACATGGAACTTTATTCAGCACGAGTGACTCCGTTTTGATTTTTATTCTGATCTGCTGGGGTCTATGCAGAAGCTGAGTCCAAAACAATAGCCTCCTATAATTTTTATTTAACTCTTTATTTATATTCCAGGCCATAGAACTATAACTAATAAACTGTAGCCATTTCAACATGGCAAAAAATATTTAAAACTTCTGGACAATGGCATAGGACAAGGAAATAGATCTTTAATAGGACAAAACATTTTAACAATTGAGATTGCATATAATTTTATACTTTTGGGAGGCTTTCAGAGAAGTTATAGTGGTAGGAAATTACTTTGACCAAATTGGCCGCCACCAAAACAACTAACTCCAAATCTTTGTTGATGTGGAAATGGTAAATTCTGTACCTTTATTTCATTTTCCTACACCTTAAATCTGGTGTCCAGTGCAAATGGTAAGGGTGCAAATACAAAGTTACTGAGTTAGGAAAACGTAAGTTTACTTCCTAAATATGAGTCAAGAATTTCACTGTTTGGGGCTTGTATTGTTTGTACTCAGAAACCTCAAGTTCATTAAAATGTAATGCACATTTTTGTAATTTGGGATACAAGGGACTAAGAATAGCAAGAAGAAACTCAAAACCCATTCAAAGTCCCCGTGCACAGGATAAGATTTTCCCTTGTCTAGGAAGCTATTTTATACTACCCTGGCAACTTATCTGATTGTAGTAATTCCAAGGAGCTCTGGGCATTTAAGGATAAAATACAACCTCTGATAAACCTGGCCTCAGGATTTAAAAATCTCAAATGTCTGCAGGGAGCAGACAGAAATATGAGTGAAGCAAGAGGAGGGTTTGCCTATTAAAAATATAGAACTGTTTTGTATTTTCATGAAGAAATATGCTCTTCATTGTTCTTGAAACATGTGGCTGTGTTGGCATCGCATGACATTTGTTACCCCACAATTGATAGAGATATGAGCAGCAGATAAATATTTCCAATACTAAAAGGAAAACAATGAACTGGCTGTGCTGGTGCGATGATGATTGGCAAATATTAGCCTTAATGTTAGAGAGACAAAGTGAGCGATCAAATTTGTGGCGTCCTAGAAAGCTCACGTCCTGTCTAATGAGAGCTGCTGCTTCTCAGCCCAGTGCATCATTATTGCACAGAAGTAGGTCAATCCATTGTTCCCCTATCTTTCAATTTTTCAAAGGAAGATGGAAACATAGATTTTTAGGTCAAATCTCCTGATTTTAAATTTTAGCTTAACTTCTTTAAAATTGGTTGAATCAAGGAAAACACACACGTTGAAACCTCTGGTCAACACTTTGCAGTACGAGATTAAAAGAACCCCTCACATTCTTGGAATTTCCAAGTGTATCTCAATGTGGAAGAATTTGGTTTCGCATGTGATGCAAAGCAAATCTCTTATCTCTTTTTACTCACTGCAGAATTAAAGGGCTTGGGTCACCCCTCCCAGGGGTCTGTGATTTCCTGACTTACTGCTTGTAGCTTTTTTTCAGCATTCAACATTTGTGTCATGTACTCAGGAATGACATACCCTATTTTGGCTGTGTGCTTGTATTCTGAATATGTATGTGTATCTATAGATCACTGCTAGAAGTTGTAGTAGATGCATTCAAAATAGGACCATGCAGGATCAAATGGGTTAGTTACCTGTTAAAGATATGGGTGATGCCAAGAACCCAAACCTGTTGATCTACCATAGTCACCCTTGTGCTCTTTGTTCCAGTATATAAAATATTCCAGGCAACCTGGAGGACATTATGCAAAGTGAAATGAGCCAAAAAGTAAAATACAATAATCCAGGCAAACATACATAATTTTACTACTTTGAGCATCAGTCACAAACCCATTCCTGGTCTCCATTCTCAATAGTTGGCCTAGACATCTTGGGAAACTAAAGTCCCTTTAGCAGGAGGCCCAGACTCTAGAGGAGGCTGCCCCTAGCCCTCTTTGATCTCCATTTATTATTCCAAGAAATAAATTTCTCTAGACCTTGCCTAACCACCTCAACTGTGTTAGAGCAAGGAGAAACAGATCACATTTCTATGTGAAACAGAGATCAAAGAGAAACTCTTTCTTCTTTAACGGCTGGCTTGGTCCAAGGTGAACAATGAATTCTTTCTTCTTTTTAGGGACTCTTTTTGGTCCCACTTGAATGTTCAAGGATGAGGGCATCTCTAAAATAGAGTATCTTGCAAACCACAATTTTGGAATAACTACAAGCTTTCTCTCTCTCTCTCTTTCTCTCTCTCTCTCTCTCTCCCCCCTCCCCCTTTCTGGCCTTCTCCCATTTTTTCTAAGTTAATGCACTCCCAAATGTCATCCCACAATTTCCCAGAATACAATGGTGAAACCACCTTTGCAAAATTAGGACTGAGACAGTGAAACAGATCTAACCTAACTGACTCTATGTTGCTTCTAACCTTTAAGCTGTCCTTGTTCATTCCTGGGTGTAGGCTGAACTAACTTTGGGAGGAACTAAGTTTGTAGTTTATAGTTTAAAACAAACATGATAACAGCCCTTTACCAAAACAAACTTCCTTCTTGCCTGGGGACTAGACTGCCTTTCTAGTATTAACAAATTAGCCACAAGATTAGAAATGATGGTTTAGGGGTCATGCAGTGGGAAGCTACAAGATTCTGACCCTCCCTAAACAGATCCTAAGATCAGTGCTTGAGATATTTTGAAGATCCTGCTCTTGATGGATCAGCTGGCACCTTGTGCACCCCCAACCCAGGAACTTACTCAGCACAAGAAGACAGCTTTGACTCCCTATGATTTCCATCTCTGACCAATCAGCACTCCTGGCTCACTGGCTTCCCCCAACCCACCAGGTTGTCCTTAAAAGTTCTCATCCCGGAATATTCAGGAAGACTGATTTGAGTAATAAAACTCTGGTCTCCTGCACAGCCGGCTGTGTGTGAATTACTCTTTCTCTACTGCAATTCCCTTGTCTTGATAAATTGGCTCTGTCTAGGCAGTGAGCAAGGAGAACCCACTGGGAGGTTGCAATGGTAGTAATTCTATTTTTACTTATTTATTCTAAGCAATACAGTAAGTTCCTGAGAGTAAACTAACAGCCCTCAAGTTCTCCAGCGTTAATTTCTTTCACCTTTAGCCAGATTAATGACGTCCCCGGATTAGTCAAGGTAGTCATTTCCAAACAAGTAGCAAGTTTTTGAAACTTTAAATCAAGAAACAAAAATAACACCAGGAAATAAAGAAAAAAGTCCAAAGTTTTTAATATATACTTAAATTTACCCAATGCCTCACATATGGAATAGTTTTCTGTTGAAAACTCATCTCAGAGTTTCAACCTTTTAATCCACAAAGTCAATCCAGATGGTCCAAATCTGATTGCTTTCTATAGGAGTGGCCTATTTCCCATTTTCTTTAATAATTGATTTCCAAGTTCCAAAAAGAATTCTTAATTATACAGGCTAATCTTTGGGGAAGACAAACCAAATCTAACGAAGAAATAAAACAATCTGTTATACCTTTATTAAAATGCTGGCATTTGCCAGCAATTCAACAAAAACTGAGCCTTTGATAAATCCTTAAGAAATTCTTTAAAAATATGATTGTTTTGTAGGAAAGAGTGGGTAGACTGACTCATGGCCACTGTTTATATGCATATCCAGAGATTCTGTTAAGATTGTCAGGCAACCATACTGAGTTCTATGCAGAAGCAGCAGCTCACATTCATGTCTGAATGAGAACATCTGTGATGGAGGCAGGAAAAGGCTAATCCACGGGCGCTGCCCAATCTGTTGTTGGAAAGAAAGGGAAGGCAGGTGTGACAATAAAGCACCTAGTGTTCCACATTCAGATGCTGATCTGTTCTTTACATGAAGTTGCTCCCAGGGTGTCAAAGTCAGGAAACCAGCTCCTGTAAAACTCAATCTTCATGATTCTCAAACACAACACCTTTGCAAGTCTTCCTCTGCCAGCTCAGAGAGTTACAGTTTCAGAAGAGCCATGTAGGATGATTATTTGGTTTATCAGAAAATAGTTAAGCCATTTGTATTGATAGAGCAGGCATCATGCCAGTTGAAACATTCTTACACAACCCAACCACTCTGGATGATTTGTACATCTTGGATCCAGGCACAATAAGCAGCCTAAGATACTTGGAGCTGAGAAATGAAAACAAAGGATGTGGTCTCGCTGTGGCTCCCTGACCTCAGGGATCTGTATGGTTTCCATGATTATAAATTATCTAAGAAGAAGTTGAGTTCTAGATCCAGAGAAATTATTCCGAGCAGCGGGAATATACTGACTAAATTGATGTGCCAAAATGTCAGATAGTTGCTCTGGTTTTGTTTCTTTTTAAATGTTGTTGTTGTTAGGGTTATTTTTCGCTCCACAAGTCACTTTTTGGCTTGGCAAAAATGAACTGCAGACTGTAGAATATCAAGGAAGTGAGATCTGAGTCTTCCAGCTGTGTTGCTGTAAAGGATTCAATTAGAGCACAAATGAGCTCCACACACATATTTGGGCAGTGCAGAGTTCACTCTCAGAGGGTGGGGCCTTGCTAAAAGAACTCATTCTGCTTTGGCTGATAAGAAAATGTGCTTCCTGTTTCTCTTCAAGGACAAGAAACTTAAAGTAAAAGTTTAGCCAGCATTAGAGAGCTATGACACTTTCACTTCCTAACTTGAAACTTAGGACTTGCTGTTTGAAAAGCTACCTTTGAGAGAAAGAGCTCAAATATTTGGCTTCTTCCATCTTGCTGTAAAGAAAAGGAAAGAGATTTCTGTTCTCTATTCTCTCCCTGACACCAGACTAAAAGATTCCTTAGAATAATCAGAACTGAGAAATATATTATACTTTATTCACTGAACCCTAGATCAATTACGTTACCTCTTTTCTCTCTCTTTCTTTCTTTCTTTTCTTTCTTTCTTTCTTTCTTTCTTTCTTTCTTTCTTTCTTTCTTTCTTTCTTTCTTTCTTTCTTTCTTTTTTCTTTCTTTCTCTTCTTTCCTTCTTTCTTTCTCTTTCTTAACTTAGCATTTTAAAAATAATTTATTATTATTATTTTTTGAAACAGGGTCTCACTTTGTCACCCAGGTTGGAGTGCAGTGCTTTAAGCCTAGCTCACTGTACCCACAACCTTCTGGGATCAAGCAATCATGCCACCTCCATCTCAGCCTCCCGAGTAGATGAGTAGCTGGGACTACATATGTGTGCCACCACACCCAGGTAATTTGTAAAAATTTTGTAGAGACAGGGTCACACTGTGTTGCCCAAGCTGGTCTCAAACTCCTGGAATCAAGCAATCCCCCCACCTCAGCCTCCCAACGTGCTGGAATTACAAACATAAGCCACTGTAGTTGGCCTATGTTACCATTTTCATAGTGATATATTTTTACCACAAAGCTAATTTATCACTAAATATACTCTGTTCTTCTTATAATGAATATATATCATTCTTTTTGTATGCCCAGCATATATCTTGCTTTTTTTTGTGTAAGGAATGTTCTACCTTATGAGTATGGGTGGGACACAGTGACCTCTTTCCATAAAAAGTCTAGGAAAATTGCTTGAAGAGAGGACATAGGCATGTGTCTTTGGTTTTGCCAATTAGATGCTCTCTTGGAGGCTGTAGATTTGAGAACTGATGATGCAAAGAGCTATCCTTTGGGCTAGGGTGGCAAGAGATCCAGTCAGCATCTGGCACTATGAGTATCTGTAGTATAAACCTCAAGATCTGTGCCTAGAAACAGTGGCATCAGTGTCTCTATGAGACCAGCCTTACTAGGCTTTATGTTGGGCAATACAAAGTTGGACTTGGTTCTTGGTGAAAGTCTCCAAGCCAATTATCATGCCCACTTGGGGATAAGTGATAATTCTGCTTAAATAAACCAAACTGATTTCTGTTGCTTCCAACAAAAACACTGACTGATTAACTTCGTCAACTTAATTTCCTTCCCTGGTTCCTCTTTTCCCCTCTTCCTTTCCCTTCTTTCCTCTTCCTGCTTCTTTTTCCTTTCCTCCCTCTTCCTTCTCCCCCTTTCTCTATCCCTCTCTGTTCCCTTCTTCTGTCTTCCCTCTTCCCATTTTCCTTTCCTATTTCCCTTTGCTCTCTTCCTCCTCCTCTTCCTCTTCTTTCACTCTCCTCTCCTTTCTCTTCCTCCTCCCCATCTCTCTCTGTCCCTCCCCATTCTTTTTTTCTCCTTCTACTGCTTGTCCTAGTTCTTCTCTTTCCATTCCCCTTACTTTCACTCTCTCCTCCGCATTACTTTAGTTCTATTTTCAAGTATTGACACTCCTACCTTGAAAGAAATAAAACACTCTAAACTTCCATTTTGTAGTTGATGAAACTGAGACCTAACATGTTTAAACAAATTATTCCAAAAGGCCAGGATTCAAGGTGCCTTCCTCTTAATTTAATGTTCTTAGCACTGTGCCATCATGCTACCTAAACAGCATATTTGATATGTTCCCTGAAGATGAATTAGATGTTGACTCAATGCCACATATGTAAGGGAATAATTTACTAATAACATTTAGTAAAGGGACGTTTATAAAATATTACACATTTCCATATTCTTCCACTGCCTTGGCATAGAGAATAAGTAGATGAGTGTGTATTTGTGTCCAGTCCATGTTTATTTGACTTATGTGGTTATATGAATTTCATGTGAAAAAAAATTCCATGTGAAAAAAAATTGGAGTGGAGACCTGGGAAATCACCTCTGTTGATCCAGTAAACTAACAGTAATCATCATCAATATTAGTTATTATAAACAGGAAAAAACCAGTTGAGATTTTGCATAAAATATTACAGTGTTCTTTCAAAAGATATATCACATCTTGCCTTTCTTTAACTTAAAATCACTTCATGGCTTCCCACTGCACTTGGAATAAGATCCAAAGTCTGAGTAGAGTGACAGTATCATTTCTACTCCCCTCTAGGACATGTGTGAGATAAAAGGAGCTCTATTAGTTAGGAAGAGGACAACAGGTACAAACTGAGACTGAACCTTACAAGCAAACCAAGATGCATGATTACTTCTTCCACATAGCCTTGACTTTCTCTCTAACCTCATGTAGTACCACTCATCTCCCAGCTCAATTTGCTTCCAGCATTCAGGTTTTCTTTTCTTGTTTTTTATCCTTGAATATCCTAAGCTGGTTTTCTTCTCAGAGGTTTTGCGTTTGCTGTGCCCTCTGCCTGGAACACTCTCTTCCTATCTGTTCGCATGGCTGCCTCTGTATCATTTTGAACTCAGCTCAAACGTAGTTTCTCAAGAGAGGCCTCTTCAGACTATTCTAATAATATTCATTCTTCCACCCCACATCTCCTTCTGTTTATCCTTTATTTGAAATAGCTGTGTTTACAGGTTGGTTTAATTTCCAGATATCTAAACATGAGCCCATAAAGGCAAGGACCTTGTCTCTCAAGTCCACATTTTTGTCTGTAGTGCCTAGACAGTGACTGGCATACAGGGGTATGTGTATTTGTTAAATGAATAATGTATAAAAGTAGAATTGGAAAAGAACATTTTACTATTTAACTAATGATGATTGCAGTTGTGCAGTCAAAGACATGTTAACATTTTAACATCCCTACACACGCATATACAATGTAGCAAGAACACAATTCCTGTGAGAGCACCTTCATATTTCCAATTACTACATTCATTTTAATTGTCCAAAGGTATCAACCTATTTCAGAGAGTCTTGTGCACTTCACAGAAGATGAAATGAGATGATGGTTTATATATGGAATCAGAACTCTAGCATCAGAATTAGAGGATAGAGGACTTAAATGTAGCTGTTTGTGGTAGGTTGGTAGTGTTCCATGAAGGCTGATAGGATGGTCTTATGTTCCCTTCAGTCATCTAAAATGCTTTTATTTGCTCATGCCCTTCTCTTATCACTTATGTCACATTTCTCTGCTTGTTTGCCTGCCTCCTGTTAGACTGTAATCACTAAAAAGGCAGAGCAAGATGTTTTTTCTTTCTAATATTTGTTACTTCCCAACCCTGACTCCTACCCCCATGGTACCTTGATCACTTGGAGCTTATTAGTGTTTGTTAAACACAATTGAATTAAATTACATAAAATAGATCAATATAAAATTTTCAAAAATAACTAACCACACATTTTAGGAACAACATCAGTGATATACAAAACAAGCATGTGGCCAATATAAATGTTGCTGATTTAATAACTTTTTGCATTATAAAGTTTGAGATGCTCCAGTATCAGTATGGGCTAATAGCCCTTTTTAACCTGTCTCCAGTCTGCAGGTGATTTCTAGTCTCCAAGGTCTTCTTATGTCCCACAAGCTAGTGTGTGGGCAGCGCCTAGGTGCCACAGGGATGTCAATGACCTGCAGTGGGCCTCAGTCTAACACTGTGACCCTCCCTGGGGGTTCTGAGTTTTCAGAATAGTCTGGAATCAGGAACCAGCCCACCTTAATTTGTTTCCATATTTGTACTTCACATTTCAGACTATTTCTTACAGATATTTTCAAACACTTCCTAAAGTAGAAATATGGTTCATTGAATCTATATGCTTCCTCACCCAGCTTCAACTGCTATTCATTTTCTCCTATTCTTGCTTCATCTCTTTTTGTGCCTACCAAACTTTTACTTTTTCAGATAATTTTGAATTCCAGTTAGCATATTATTTTACTAATAGATTATTTTATATGTATATCTCATCCACAATGCTTGTTAGCATGACTATGGCCCTCTTATCACATCTAATAAAATTAACAAGTCATTTATTAATATCTAATAAATAGACTGTGTTCAGCTCTCTTCAATTTCAAAAATTTATTTTTATAATTGGTCTGTTAGAATCAGAAAACAAATAATACCAAATATTGCTTTTCATTGATATGTCTCTTAAGTTTCTTATGATCTATAACATTTTCCCCTCCTTTTTGTGCCATTTATTTGCTGAGGAAAACTGAGTCATTTGTCCATAATTTCTCACTTTCTGGATTAGGCTGACCATGATCTTCATGGTGTCTTTCAACATGCTTCTTTATCTTCCATACTTCCCTAAAATTCATAGTTAAAGATTCAGAAACTTTGGGTTTGGGGGCTGTTGGTCGTATATACTTCCCATTATATCACATCAAGACGAATATAATGCCTGGACATCACACTTTCAGTAATGTTTAGATTGATGACAGGGTTCAGGTGTTACCAGTCTCACATATATTTTACAAATCCCTCCCCACTAATTGTTCACCTAATGTTACAGCCACCATCAGTGATAATTGCCCAAATTTGTTACTTCATTAAAATTTTCAAAATGGGATGTTTTTCAAGCCTATTATTATCATTCTTTCACCAAGGAGAACTTTTCTTCATCAACTATCTGGTTACCTTAAAACTTGGTTCTTGCAGGAAAGGCAGGATATATGCTTGAGCCTCTTTCCTTAACTATAAATTTCCAGGGTAATTTGTTGGTATTCTAACAAGCTCCAAAAGTGACCACTGAGTTTTTATTTTAAATACCATCATAAAGTCTTTGATTTTTAAATGTTTTTATTTAACATGTTCATTTCATTGCAATTATTTTTCTTTTTTGATACTTAAGTTCTCCCATCTTTGGCCAGGGGAGTCCCTTCAAGTTTGTTCCTATCTTTTGACACCATGCAGTTTCCTTTGATAGTTTTGCTTTCAGGCACAACAATATGTTCCAAATTCATCTTGTCTACTTCCTGTTCCAGACCTGGAATCAGCAGTTTTTAAAGTTTTTTTTTAAGGAGTCTTGGTTACTTTTAATGGGAAATATTTTTTTTTTAAAAAAACCACAGCCTGGGCACCAGGAGTGTTCATTATTTCCTGGTTTTCATTGCTTCTAGGTTTTTCAGTGGAACAAGAAAGGAAATAGCGTATATACTTTTTTAGAAAAATAAACATCATTCCTAAGTTCATGCTGATATTTTCACCAATTGCAATGAAAGATATCAGTGTTTTTATGTTCTTAGTTTTTATATTTGTATCTCTTTACCCTTCTTCTGAACATGTCTTAACTTATGAAAACATTAACATAATTCTTTATTATATATATATACACACACATAATAGTTTCAAGATAACAATAGCAATATTTTCAGTAATAACCTACTGAATATATATTAATATTTCTTTGTGGTTTTCTTTTTTATCCTTAGAATGGATGATCAAAATATTATTAATTAAAGCTAATTAAATTGAATCTCCTCCATGTCATTGTCACTTACATGATATATAGTTTGGTTCACCTGTTTCAGGTTTTGAAAATTATTATTTTTTGATATAACTTTTTAAGTTGTGTTAAATATAAGCATGGTTTAAAAATGAAAACATCAAGCAAGGTATATTCAGTTTCAGAAAAGTGAAGTTTCCATCCCTGACCCTACCCACTTCTGTTCTCTCCCTTCTTCATAAGTGACATGTTTGTTAGATTTTAAATACATATTAAAGCAAAACCTAATTTTGTGTGTGTGTGTGTGTGTGATAAAAGCATAAGTAAACATATCTATATAATTAAAGCAATATACATATATTTCTCCATTTGTTGCACAAAAGGTAGTGTGCTATGTACACTCTTATATAACTTGATTTTTAAAAAAATTTCAATTAACAATATATCTTGGTAATAGCTTCATAGAAATGTAGAGAAATACTCCTCATTTAATTAAGGTTGTATACTATTCCACTATTTGAACATACCTAGTTTATTCAATGCATTCTTTACTGGTGGGCCTTTGGGTCGTTTCCAGTCTTTTTCTGTTACAAATAGTGATCTAGTCCAAATTTTTAACTATATCTCCCTGACAGGGGATGGATAGCCAGATTCTGAGAGAATGAACTTTATTGAGTTGCTACTATCTTTTTTTTTTTTTCCCCAAGACACGGTTTCACTCTGTTGCCCAGGCTAGAATGCAGTAGCATGATCTCAGCTCACGGCAACCTCCTCCTCTCAGATTCAAGCAATTATCCTGCCTCAGCCTCCCAAGTAGCTGGGATTATAGGTGTACGCCACTATGCCCAGCTAATTTTTATATTATTAGTGGACATGGGGTTTTGCCATGT
This sequence comes from Theropithecus gelada, assembly GCF_003255815.1. Lineage (NCBI taxonomy): Eukaryota > Metazoa > Chordata > Mammalia > Primates > Cercopithecidae > Theropithecus > Theropithecus gelada. The sequence continues at coordinate 139,524,479 of NC_037669.1, forward strand.
TGGCCAGGCTGATCTGGAACTCCTGACCTCAAGTGATCCACCTGCCTCATCCTCCCAAAGTGCTGGGATTACAGGCGTGAGCCACTGCGCCTTGCCGAGTTTTCACCATCTTTAATGTCCTAGGGAAGTACACACATATTGAGATGTGATTCCTGGTCTAGAAGAATTCACACTCCAGTTGAGCTGGAATTCTAGATCCTTTTGTATATATGGCTGTATCACTGAATAGCTGTGTGACTTCATAGTGTGTGATCTTGGGCAGGTTAATGAACCTCTATGAGTCAGTTTCCTTATCTGTGAAAAGCAATAATGGGATCTACCTCCCAGGTGTGTTATGAATATTAAATGAAACAAGATTTTAAAAAGCATAATGCCTAGCACATAAGAAGTGCTCAGTAAATCTATCTACAAATGGATATAGACATTTTGGCTAAAACACACATCAGCAAAAGTTAATACTCTTAATATTTTTGAAGTAATGTGGCAAAGTAGGAAGAGCAAGGACTTCAGCAACAGTAGACCTAGGCTTAAGTGCTAAGTTTACCACCTCCTCTGGCCTGCCTTGACTAATTTTTTTTTTTTTTCTGGCTTTGAGCTTCACCTCCTTCACCTATAAAATGGGAATAATATCAATTATCTGGCTTTCGCGTTTTGGTAATTGTCAAGAGATTGTACCAAGGACAATGTATGGCACAGAGTAAGCAGACATGAAATATTGCCTTATGTCTCTCTCCCGCTCTAAGACTGCAATACAAGGACTTAAATTGGCAATTGGGACCCAGCCATCATACCAAGTGTGGTCCTCTAACAGGGGCTGCTGGGAAAAATGTCTACTTATGGTAAAGCAGAGGCACCAAGTAACTCCTCCTAGGATTCCTCCTGTTCTGCATTGTTCCATGTTCTTGAAACCTGGGCATTTTCTAATTTATCTCAGGACCTATCTCTCTCCTCAGAGATGTTCTCTCTGTTTCTCTCTCCTGATCTCTACTCTACCCAATAGTGTAATGCACCACCTACAAGGCTGTACTGGAAACTGCAGTCTTTTTCTGTTACAAATAGTGATCTAGTCCAATTCAAACAACATCAGATCAACATCAAACTCACAAGGCAAAGTAAGCTTCATCCAGCCCTAACTACTTTTGGCCAAAGTGAGCTTCATCCGGCCCTAACTATTTTTGGCTTTAAGATAAGACAGGAAACAAGAATGTGCAATAATGGCACAGTTGAAGATTCATGATTCCTAGTCAGTTTCTGATGTCCCAGTCGCTTTAGTTTTGGGGCACATGCTGATCACAGGAGGCAGGCCGAGTACATGCAGACTGCCTCAACTCAGGGAAGACAACAGATGAATGATCCCTTCACCCAGATTCCTACCTAGTAAATCACGACCCATCTTCCCCACTCAGATGCAAGGAAGTTCCTCATAACTGCATTTCAATGATAAGGTAAAAGAAGTTCATCCAGAACATAGTCAATAGGCCAATTCTAATTTATCTTGGATATGGCATAAACTCTTAAACAAGTTCTTGAGTTAATGCTGCAGAGAGGTTAGACCAAGAGTCAAATCCTTAAGTGTCTCCAAAACTAGAGGAAAGGTTATGAAACCAGCTGTTAATCCTTGCCTCTCCATGTATGTGTGGAGTGGAGTAGAGTATAATACAATATAGCATACTAGATACAGACACAGTGTGAAATGCTTTATATAAATCTCCTTATTCAACCCCTTGACAACTTTACAACAAAAATACCATTTTATTCTAATTTTACAGATGAAGAAAAAAATTACAAGTTCAGAGTCAAATAGGGCAAAGTTCAAATCCTGATTGCCCCACTTACTTGTTGTCTGCCCCAGGGAAGAATACATAACCCCTAAGCCTTCATTTTCTCACCTAAAATAATAACACCTACTTCCAAACCACCATGAACAGTGTGAAACTTGTGTATTGCACAAAAATATTATTTGGGGCTAAAATACAGCCTGCATTCCCTCACCAACCCATGTGCCTTACGACTTTTTCTTTCCGGATTCAAGAGCTTTTTCTAACTTGCACAGAGGAATTCTATAGGCTAGTGGCAGCCAGTGCTGCAAACCCAGTAGAGTTCATAGTTTTTGTAAAGATTAAGGGAGATAAATTAAGAATGCCTTGTGTGTAGAAAGCTTATAATTAATATCTTCTCTCTTTATTCCCTTTAATATATCAGTGATAGATTTTTCTTTCAACAGAAACTATAAATGTCCAGTAACAAATTATACTTAGAATTATTCTGGCCAACTGGCTATTCCTTTCAGCAGAGAGATTCAGATCAAGAGTTCAGTCTCCACAGTAGAATTTGAGGCACACACTATTAGCGGAAGAGAATCCCAGAGACATGGGTCTCCTCATCTTCTGACCACAGTACACAGTTCACCTGCTCTGCGTTTTTATAAGGCAGTGAGCGTTTCCAAAGCAAAGTGATGTCTTCATTTACATGTAAACCCCACTATTCCAGCTTATCTAAAAACTCCAGCTTACATTTTATAGTTTTAAAAAATCAACTTTGATCAGCCTGGGCAAAATAGCGAGACCTCATTTCTATAGAAAATAATAAAAAAATTAGCCAGGCATGGTGGTGTGCCCCTGTGGTCCCATCTACTCAAGAGACTGAGGCAGAAGTATCACCTGAGACCAGGAGGTTGAGGCTGCAGTGAGCCATGACTGAGCCACCACACTCAAACCTGGGTGACAGAGTGAGACCCCATCTCAAAAACAAACACAAAAACAAAAAAAAAACTCAGCTTTGCTAACTGTCTACTAAAGAAAATTTTCCAAGTTCATTTGATTCACAAAATTTCATGTGATTTAAATGATTTGTATCAGGACAATCCGTAGTACTAATTCCACCTTCGTCTACTTTGACTACTTTGTATACTATATAGGTAGATGTAGCAGATTCAAGTATATGCTTGCAGTATACCCTTAAAATTATTTAATCTGAAGATTCACAGAAAAAAACAAATTTGATCCCATAACAAAGGACATACAGGAAAGAATTTGTCTCCTTTTCAGTTAGAGGTGCTTTGTGCCATGGGTTTTTAAAGTCTGGGTATTTTAGTACTCATTTTTATGGTCATAAAAGGTAGGAACATTTAATATAATAATAATCACAATGCAAAATATATTTTCTACCACCTGGTCAACAACGTAGCAAATGAAGATGTAAAATATAAAGCTGTAATTATTCTAGGAGAAACTGAGCGTTTTCAGCAATGGTAAAAGTAAATGGGAGGTCAAAGATTTTCTATCATAGGGTGAGGCGACGTTGAAGTAAAGAGATTCCCCTAAAGGGAATGGGGCAAGGGGCAGCAGTGGTTGCATCAAATGCCAGGCACTCCAAACCAAAAAGAATGACTTGAGAGGCTGTTCTTTGCCAGACTTTCTGGGAATTCTTGGTCCTGCCTGAGAACCTCTCATTTGAGGTTCTTCTGAGTCAGCCCACAAATGCTTTCTCATTTTCTTTTTATCTCTTTTGCATCTCATTCATTTAATTGTAAAATTTCTCAGAAAAAGGCATTTTTTCCTTAGATATTCCACTTTCTTTGCTATTCATTTTTCCCAAAAGGACAACTTTAAACAAGATTTCACGATTTTTAGACCTAATTTCAACTCAGTATCACTGCAATATAAACTCTAGTGATGTGGGCAGCTCGGGTGTGCTAGAGGTCATGAATGATGTCTGTAAATAGAACAGAGTTCCTGTCCTCTAGAAGCTCATAAACTACTCACACCATGTTGTAAATGTCTGTCACCTTGTCTGTCTCTTACCTCTAAATTGTGAGCCAATGTGAGGGCAGAAACAGGACTTTCGCAGTTGTCAGTAACTTGTAGGTGGTGATGCTAAGTATGCACATAATATTTATCGCTTGGATGAATGAATTAATTAAGGGGAATCAAGGTGGTAACTTGGTTAAGCTAGAAAATACATTAGGTGGAAAAGAAAGACAGAAGTAAAGCATGGAAATGAGACAAGGAGCCACTGGAAATGTATGGTATCTCAGGCAGCTAGGTCCAGGGACTATGTTGAAAAGCAATCAGGGAGGTAACTTGATTTCCAAGACAGACTCCAGTCTTTGGAATAGGACAAAGGATGAGACTAAATTTCATCTGCAAGGGACGAAAGATTTTATATTCCTAAGCAAGGGACTTCAATAGATTAACTCTCTGGTGTTGTGCAGAACAGAGAGGGGTGGACCTGTTCCTTTTACTCATGGAATCCGCACATGTGCACAGATAGCAGAATGTGAGGTAAGAGTTTGAAAAGAAAGATAACAAATGTCTCTGACTGTCGAGTAAAGAGATTGATCTCTCCTCCAGTGGATACAGTTTGGGTGTAGTTATGGCCTCCTTCGAGAATTTTTCTTCAGATGCTAAATCACTACTGATGGTTGTACTTGCTCCACTTTTGGCCAAGAGTCAGGGGCTAAACCGGACCAAAGTGTGGTGTTTCTGCTCTGTTACTGAGCTGAGAAACTCAAAGTAATTTTCTAAGAATACTTCATTGAAATCATGATGATAAGAATCAGAAAGAAATTATGGGTTATATTTGTTAAGTCATAAAAGCCTGTCAGTATCACCCTTCAGTCTCAGAGGATCTATGATTTACCCAAAAGAGCTGTTCTGTGTGAACGTTGTTTAAGGTATGTGAGAATTTAACAGAATTCATAGACTTAAGGTAAATTGGGATAATGAAGTTTCTGGGCTCACAGCCCATAAAATCATCTTCTCCACTTGTCTAAAAGGAACTTTCCATTCTATCTGGAGGTGCATTAGAGATGGACTATCTCCTGACTGGAAGCATTTCACCCTGTCTTGTCCCCACCTCCATCCCACCCCTGCCCCTTGGGACTGATGCTTTGACTCACAGCTGTTTTTCTAATGCTTGTCCAGTCTTCTTTTAGAAGCTGCCTTCAAATTGAGTCCTTTGACCTAATCACACCACCTTTTGCCAATTTCCATCTCTACTTCATCTGAATCCAGTAAACTAGTGGCTCTCAAATTTTAGCATATATCAGAATTCCTTGAAGGGTTTTTTAAAACACAGATTTCTGGTCTTCACCCTTAGCATGTCTGATTCAGGAGATTTGGGATGGAGCCTGATAATTTGTATTTCTAACAAGCTCCATGTAGTAATGCTAGTGTTCTTTGGGGGCCACTGTCTGAGAATCATTGCAGCAATTTAGTGCTACCTGTGTCCAAAACCTGGACTTCAAAACAGGGACAGAAGTTCAGTTTTAGGGTTCCATTTATAGGGAGCTCAGACATAAGAGACAGAAAAAAATCACATTTCAATAACAACTAACATTTAGTAGGTACTTATTAAATCATTACATTAACTCTGTAGGTTTGGTATAATTCATGTGGTATTAATGTCCCAAGAAAATGAAAGTTTAAATAAATCATAAAAATTGCCTGATGCCACACAGCTAGGTTTAGATTCAGATTTCTCTGCCCCCAATAGGAAATTTTGGTCCCTCAAATTGTGCCCCTTTGATAGTGTGCTACTGGGTGAGAAAGTCTCAGATTTGCATGCTCACAAATGACAGTTTTTCCTAGTGAAACTAGAATAATCAAATGTAGGAGGACTGTTAATTATTTCCATTTACTCTGGAGTACTCTACTGTGGGAGACATTTCACCTAGATAAACTTTCAATCCGCAGCTTTGGAAAGTCATGTCACCCTCTGGTTCTCAATTTCCAGATTTGTGAAAGAAAGAGGTTGAAATGCTCTTAAAGTTTTTTACCCACTTTAAAGATCTGTGGTCTTCATTTTATTAGTCAAGTTTCAATTGTATTAATTTATACTGATAGAGAACTGCCAAGGAGTTAGAATGTTCACTCTATTCTCTTTCCACAAGGAACATCTGCATTAGAAACCATGGACACTGAGAGCTGTTCTATCAGAAGGCTACCGCCAGAAAAAAGAGAGTTAGGCTCTTATAATGGAGAATATCATCAGACTAAGGTAAAGGCTGTTTTTCACATTTTCCCTGAAATAATAGAGCTGAAAAGGCATCATGCTACTTATACAGAGTCTGGAGTCCTGTTTAAGAAATGAATTCTTTTTCACTCATTATCTTTCTCCAGTACCTGTGTTGATACTATCTAATTAAATGCATCTAGTCTTTTCTTGCATTAAAATTACATTTGCTCCCTTGAAATTGGGCAGACACTGTTGTTTCATCTTCATTGAGTCCACATAAGAACCCAGTTAGGGGCTGGACTGCTTCTCCAAGTGGTGAACTTCATTTAACTTCAAGCAAAAGCTGACATTTTCCTGTACCTCGTTGCCAACTTCTAGGGTGACACTCTGTCTGGAAACTACAGACCATATGTACTGACAACAAGGAGACTTTGTATAAAGGATTTGACTTTTCCTCTCCAGCTGTCTGGAGAACAGCACAGGAAGTGTATCTTTCATGCATCATGTTTATGAAATGACTGTTCATTGTAAAAACAAATTTATAACCGGTGCAATGTGTGTGGGAGATGTCTAGTGGCCATCATGATACTAATCATGGATAAAATTAGAAGCTAGCCTTATGGATTTGGAAAACTATGACCTTGATGCATAGCATTTCTCATTTAAAGAAACGCCTTCTTAGATATCTTTTATTTATGCAACCTAATTATTTTTTAACATTGCAACATTCAAGTATTTTGTTGGGAAAACTGATATCAAAGGAGAGGACTTGTGAAATATTTTATACAACAAAGGTCCTAAAAATTTGCGGGAGAGTTAAATAATGTTTCGTGTGCTGTTAAGCACTCACTAATTTTCTGGGAATATGCGAAATTAATTTAGTATGACATAACCAGCATCGAAAAATAAAATGGAATAAAATAGAACTGAACTTGAGTAAAAGAAGTCCCTCACTCATTATAAAGGAAAGTATTATGTTGTGAATATTTTGTTTTAGTCATGTGTGTATACAAGTGTTTGTGTATGTATGTGTGTGTGTATATGTGTGTGAGAGAGAGAAGGAGAGAGAGGGAGGAGGAAGAGGAGAAGTCTGAAATGTTAAATGCATTTTTACCATAGGTAGTGGTTGTTTTTATTTTCTTTTATTTATTTTGTTTTTTTAGAAATGGGGTCTTGCTATGTTGCCAGGCTGGTCTCAAACTCCTGGCCTCAGGCAATCCCCTCACCTCAGATTCCCAAAGTGCTGGGATTATAGGCATGAGCCAGTACACCCAGCCATGGTTATTTTAATGCCACTGCATTACCAGACAGCCTATCACTTTTTGTCCAATGGTATAGAAATAGATTGCAGCCTGCTTTCATGATATCACTCTCCTCTAGAAGTCTATAAATCAGACTAAGTAGATATTCAAAAAAGCCATGCAGTAATCCAAGATTACATAGAGAACATTTGTATGGTATTTGGTATTACAATTTGTGTGAAATTTGTGCCCTGGCTTCCAGAATGAGCATCTACATGTAATACACTTTCAGTAGCTATTTCAGTTCTGAGGTATGGCAGCTAGCTGAAAAATGATCCTTGTAAACACCTTCTCTTGCCAGCCAGGATTACATGGATAGTAAAAGATCAATGACAGGGCAAGTACAGGCTTAATTGAATAATTAGTCCAAATAAGTCTCACAAGGATCCAGAGGATAAAATAATGAACTCAACCAGGGATAGGAGTAGAGAAAAACTTCCGAAAGAAGGAGTGTTGGAGCTAGCCAAGCAGACGTAGGGTGGGTGGGGGTTACTTATTTGGGGAATGGCAAACAAAGACATGGGGATTTTCTTTTCCCATGTTATTTATGTGATGATAAAGAATAAATAAAATGCCATGAAATGATTTTTAAAGAATTTGTTTTTTAATGTGCTTAATTTACAAATATTTAATTTTCTATTGCTAGCTTATGAATAGATAGACATGGAGTTACCATCTTTTGGTACTTAAACCTTGCTAGGTCCTCTTCTAGGTACTTTCCATGTGTGATCTCATTTATTTCTTACCTCTGCAACTTCATATAACAGATGACATCATTTCTCTTTCATAAGTAAGACAAGTCACAGAATGGCAACATATCTTGCTCAAATCTGTAGAATTTGAAAGTCAGGGAGTCGAACTCAAATTTAGATTTGTCTGGCTCTAAGGCCAACTCTTCTAAGAACAAACTAATTCTTAGGCAGAAAGTCCAATTCAAAGGTTTTCTGGCAAAAGACACTCTAGTTGCTCATGTTTGAATGCTGTTCTGTAGATGAAGATGCAGCAAACTTCTCTGAAAAGTTTGATTTTTGTTCTTAAAAGAATAATATCCTGAAATTTCCCTCAATGTCAATTACTGCCATAAACTAAGTTGAGACCTCAATATGCAAGTGATTATTTCTTGGGTGATAATTACCAATGTCAACTAAAGTCAAAAGAGTTCAGTGAAAAGTAATGTCAACCATTAGATTCACTCTCTACTTTTTGGTGTAGGAATAATTTTGAGAGAAACTTAAAGTAGGGTTTTAAACTTTTTAAAATGAACATTTTGAAAACATCTAAATTTAAATGAAACAGACATTTCAAACTATTCTATTTGGTTACTGCTTTGGGGTCAGTTATTATTTCCATTTAAAGTGATAGGTTTTTCTGGCTTCATTTAATAGAGAAATCTCTATTTGCCTCAAAAGGCTAGTAAAGATCCTCCTGAAACTGGGAAAACCACTATATTGAGATGTTTTGTGCCCCTACTTTGGGTGTAAAGGGTGTCAAGTGAATGAAAATATATACCTTCTTCTTATTTTTCTATTTTTTAATTTTTTTAATTTTTAATTTTAATTTTAATTTTATTTTTTTAGATAGAGTGTCTTGCTCTGGCAAGCCTGGATGGAGTGCAATGGCGTGATCTTGACTCAATGCCACCTCCATCTCCCAAGTTTAAGCGATTCTCCTGCCTCAGCCTCCTGAGTAGCTGGCACTACAGTCGCACACCAACATGCCTGACTAATGTTTGTATTTTTAGTAGAGATGGGATTTCACCATATTGCCCAGGCTGGTCTCAAACTCCTGACTTCAGGGGATTCCACCTGCCTCGGCCTCCCAAAGTGCTGGGATGACAGATGAGAGCCCCTGTGCCCGGTCCATATATCTTCTTTTGAATGTTAAACATGATATGCCCTTTTACTGTGGGTTTTCTCATAGTTCTCTTACAGTAACAACCCACAATTTTTAATGAAAAAAGCTTTTCTCCACAATTTCATCTATTAAATCAAATTATAGCCAATATGACTAATATTTATTGAAAATTTATTCTGTACCTGATACTGTTTTGAATAAGGTTTGTAATTTAAAATCTCACACAAATTTTTGAGATAGATATCATAGATAAATATCATTACTCTAATTTTTGTATAAGGAAACTGAATCTTAACAAGAGCAAATAATGAATAAGCTATAAGCTTGTGTTTACATTCAAGAAGTCTTATTTCAGCACCAAAGCTTTGAAGCAAGCATCTTTAACATTGTTTCCCAGACTGGATTTCAAGGGAATAATAGCTCTGCAAGATATTAAGTTATTTTTCAAAATAAGATTCCAATCTGAGTAGTTTGCCAATGTATGAAAAGTTATTGCACAATTTTTCAAAACCTTTAACATGTTAATAGGCATTGTGAATATTTAAGAAAGAATATTGTGTTTCTATGTAGTGTTTCTCAAACATATCATATACATGTGTGCACATGCACACATACATGATTACATGTATATATGCATATGTGTCATTTTATTTACATACATTTTAAAAACTATTATACATATTATAAATAAGTATATACATGTACACTCATAAGGAAGCACAGGTTTGTATTCATCAAAGTGTTCACATTAGCGAGGTCTTATATGGACTCTTGCATATCCCTGGCCATTTCTATTCCTGTGCTCTAAATGTAACATACCTCAAAAATGATAGCGCCTACATTTTTCAGAGTACAGCATAAAAAGAGAATATTTTAATACTTTGAAATTTACATCCCTTCTATAGGATATAACACTCAAATGTATTCACAGTGACTAAGGAAAGTTGTCTAATATGGAACATTAGTATTAAAAGAGTCGGTCACACATCTTCTAGTTAGCCTTCTTCCTCTAAGAAAAGTTATACAGACCTTTTCAAGAAAAAATGTTGTTTTTTTAGAAATTTCCAGTAACGAAAGTTACACAAGTTCAATTTTTAAACTCTTTCCTGAGTTATACTGACCTCACCACATAAAAGTGGCTTTTAGTTGTAAAACTAATTTCCTCCTTTTTTCTCCAGTTATGTCCTTAGGGCAATGTTTTGGAGCCCTGCTTTTAGAATTGGGGAAGTATTAGTCCTTGTTCCATTAGAAAAGTCATTTTTTTAATGGTAACTATATTAAGATTTGAGCACAGCATAGTAAAATGAACTTTATAATAATAAGAGTAATTATTGTGAGGAATTGTATAATCTGTATGGCATGATCTTTATGCACATACACACAGGTACACACACGTACATGCATACACACAGGCATTCATTTACACATGCACAGTTTTTCTTGATGATTTTGCCTTACGATGATCTAAGAAAATTTACCATAGTCCACTACTATCCATAGTAACCCCCTTTAACTATGATTTATGCTACCATCTGCCAAAGAACATTAATGATTCAAGAGACTCGGGTTCTAGTTTGACTCTAAAAACTATGGGGTTTATGTCTTTTTGGCAGTTTATTTACAATACCTGTGACTTGGTTTTCTTATCTATAACATGGGGTTAAATAATGTTGTGTCATGCCTTAATTGATTGGTATAAGGATCAAAGTGATATACATGTGTGAGGGTGCTTGAGTTCCTTTTATTTTTTCACTTCTGTACTTATTATGCTTATATTCTCTTTTAAATACTCTTCCTCCCTGTTATGGGTCACATTTTCCTGCTTCTTGTCATGCCCAATGATTTTCTATTGAATGTTGAACATTGTGATTGTTATATTGCTAAGTGTCTGGATTTTCTGTCTTTAATGAGTGTTTTGACAGTTAAGTTGCCGACCAGTTTGATTGCTTTGAGTCTTGTTTTGAAGACGTATTAAGGCTGGGTTTGTTGTTGTTATTTTGTTTTGTTTCGTTTTGTTTCTGAAACAGGGTCTCGCTTTGTCACCCTGGCTGGGGTGCGGTGGCCCGATCACAGCTCACTACAGCCTGGACTTTCTGGGCTCAAGTGATCCTCCCACCTCAACCGCCCCAGTAGCTGGGATTACAGTTATGTGCCATCATGCCCAGTGTATTTTTTTTATAGAGATGGTGTTTCACCATGTTGCCCCGGCTGGTCTTGAACTCCTGGGATCAAGCAATCCACCTGCTTCAGCCTCGCAAAGTGCTGAGATTACAAGTGTGAGTCACTGTACCTGGCCAGGGATGGTTTTAAGTAGCATTTACTCCTGGGATAATTTCACTAAGGCATGATCATTTGGAGTCTGTACTGAATGTCCTCAAGTGATTACTGAGGACTCTTCATGCTGATTGGTTGGTGCTTGAATGACACCCTGGCTTTTGTGAGCTCTAGAAATTATTCTGCTTACAAATCTGAAGTTGCTTGAGTCTGAGGTCATGAAGTTTTACTCCTACATGCACTGTCTAGTACTCAGTGAAGACTCAAGGTGATTCCAGTAACAAATCTGCAGCTAGGTTTTCGTTTTGTTTTGTTTTTATAGTTCTCTCCTTTCTGTAACGCTGTCCTACAGCTTCAAAGGAATTTAGCCTCTCTGAACTCCAGTTTCTCTCCTCAGCTCCCTAAGACTGCTAGATTCTGTCTGGTTTCCCCTTCCACGTGGCCATGGTACAGAAATTTCCTCTAGGCCAGAAGCTACGGATGTTGTAGGGCTCACACCATTGTTTCCCTTTCCTCAGGGATAATACTCCTGGGCTGCCTATTGCCTAAAGCCTAAAAATACTTTATTTTAGATATTTTGTCCAGTTTATGTGTTTATAGCAGGAGGTTAAGTCTGGTCCTTGTTATTTCATTATGGCCAGAAGTACAATTTTCATATGAAGTTACTTCAATTCTCTAAATTATTATATTTTTTTTACAGTCCTTATTTCAACCATCTGTTTCTTAAACATTTAGATCAATATACTCTCAGATGTTGGTTGCCATTATGTGTTTGAGTGTGTGTGTGTGTGTGTGTGAGAGAGAGAGAGAGGAAAGAGATACCAAGCATGTTACAGAAAGATATCATTTTTTATTTTCTTCTCTTCAACTTTCAGGTTTTGGCTTTTGAGTAGCAGACTTTTTTTTCTTTAATAGTTATGTTTCTTTTCATGGGAATTATACCAAAAATAGCATCAAAGTTATCATTTCTGCTATTTTATTATCTAGAAAGAAGCTAAGTAAAAGTGAATTTAAAGAAAAAGGAGTAAATAAATCACAGTAAACAGAAAATAAGTAAGGCAAAACCTGTGAAGGAGGTAAGCTGGTGTATGGCTGACAGGTTTGGGGCCTCCTTTACATGGTAGAAGGACTAGATAAAGTAAGAGGGCAGATGAGTAAAACACTCAGTTATTCTGCATCTGATCTAATATTTTATTGTTCTTCCCCTTGAAAATTTTGTCTTCCAAAGATGTATCCATATAATTGTTCTTCTGGGGGGATCCTTCTGCATTTGAGTTGGCTAATGGAAGATACTTGCAGTGTTTGAAAGTCAACTATATGATGTTACTAGGAACGTCCACTTTAATCAGAAATAAACGAAGGAGCACTTAGTCCTGAACATCTCTTCTTCATCCATACTTTCCTTTCCTCTTGACAACTAAACACTTCTTCCATTTATTCAGATAGAAAAAAAGACCGGGAGAAAAACTTAAAATAGAACTATTAAGATAAAAGAACAGACAGTAAAATGAATGAGGACACTTCTGACAGAAGGAAGCAGAGGGTTCAATTTAAAACCTGTATCTATTTTACAGTTGCCTATGCTGTGGTTGTGTTGGATTGCCAGAGTTTAGAAAGCAGACACTGTTCTTATGGATTAATTGGATGAATCACTTACTAGGGAGGAAAAGAACTGAATGTATTCAGAATCTGTGACTACATTATTCTAAGCCTAGGTCTGTATCTGCCTCCCAGTGCCATACGGCAGAAGCATAGGTTGATTATTTCAAGATTATTTAGTTCCAAACTTTTCCATGAAATATGGTGATTTTATTTATTAAGAGTGAGAAGGAAGCTATTCTGCAATATGATTAACAATGGTGGAAAAAAACTATAGAGATAGCTTGTTATAAATACAGTCTATAGCTCTGTAAATCTGTGGTTTTCTTGAGTTCCAAGGCTTTGAGACTAAGGCAGCAAAGATTTAAGTTGCAAGAAGCTCTGTTTTACTCCTTTTCTCTGCATCTTATCTACATCCCTCCTGATGCTATAGTTTCCTCAGGGCTTGGGAATGTCTGTAGAGTTATTTGACTGACCCTTTTAGCACACTGTAGTTGTGAGAAAACATCACGTCAAATCATGCTGTGAGGGGAAAAAAGTTAAATTCTACCAGTTGGTTGTCGAATATCTTGTGAGACAAATGGAATGCTTAGCCTTCTATATAAGACTGCCAATTAAATATTTAAATTTAAAAAAATTAAAGATGAGCCAGTCCTTCTAAATGGAAAAATACAATGATGTGTCACTAAAATACAATCCTGATGAAGTAATTTTCTATTCTTTTGCATAAGAGATAAGCACCTACTGAGATAAGTATAGGCTCCAACAAGTAGAAGAGCCTTGGAAAAGAACACAAACTAGAGGTTGCTGGAGAAGTAATGGCAGTGACTTTACTGTTTCTTCGCATCTTCTTTTTAAAAATGTTGGAACTCACCCCCCTAAACAGGAACAAAGAGCATTAAAGTTGATGTTGGCCACTAGGTGGCAGCGATGCCTCAGACAGTTTGCCAAGCTTTCTCCATCTCCTCACCTCCAGATTCTTAAGCACCATTTTCCATGCTTATAACTATCACTAGTGGAATCATAACTTCTATTCATAGCTCCACTCACTTTCATCTTTTATTTCTAAGAGGAGAACGTAACTTCTCTTAGGCTCTTTACGCTGTCTATAATTTCTGGGACTTTTATTCAGAGTTTTGTTTTGCTGTGATTTTTTTTTTCTACCTTTCACTCCATTTTCAGCTTTTTTCTTTCCTCTTGTGTCCTCTCTTGTATATACAATATGCCCAGAAATATTCTTAAAATTCTGCACAGCTAGGCATTAAGATCAATCTTGCCTGTTTCTCTTGGCTTTTTCTCCTCATCTCATCCTTTCTCTGTACCGTAAGAAGAGTTTCTCTGAGAGGAGAAAGATTAACTATTTACTTTTAGTTCCCAGTTCCTAGATCTGCTAAATCATGTCTTCTGCCTCACAAAAGTAGAAAAAGAAAAAAGCTATTGAGCATAAATCTCATGATTTTGTCTTCTCTGAACAGACATTTCTGCCAATTTGCCTTTAAGGATGTTGAGCTTTGAGAATTCTTTCACTCATTTTTTCATTTTGTTTCTTCAGCTGGGGTCTGTATACAAGAGGACTTCTTTAGTGAAATGTCACGGCCAACATCCACTTCAAATATAAACTTAGTTAAAGCAACCGTAATTCTATGGGGAATCAGCATAAAGTCACAGAAATAAAGTTGCAAGTTAACTTGGAAATAATGTTGCTCAAGCATCTGAAACGTTCTTAGAGGAAGGATCTATGTACGCATTCTCCAGAGCCTACAGGTGGAAAGGGAGAGCCTTGGTAGGGCTTTACTGCAATCAGAGTCTGACAATGGGGTAGAGGAAAAGGCATAACCATCAATTATATTTTCCTCCCGGGAGGGAGTGTCTGCACAAGACATCGATGCTGGATCATGGTGAAGTGTTACGTGTAATGGCAGTACCTGCTGGTGAATCTCTCAGATAAGATATTTTAAGTTTCATAAGTCGAGAGTATGTAATTGCTTAGAGAGTCGCTAGCCAGATGCTCATTTATCTAAAAAGTTGGTTCTTGGGAGGCTTACATATGTTTCTTAAGATTTTATGTCTAATTATGAGAGAACTCAGATTTCTGGAACAAATATTGCCCATCTGTACAATAGGGTTATTAAATATTTATTATTTATATTGCTGTGGCAAGGAATAAGTAACATATGCAATTCACTCTGCATAGTATGTGGTAGGAATTAAGGAATCAGTACATGTAACTTCCCTTCTCTAGGTAATAAACAACAAATGTCATAAGCATGGGCTTAGAGCAACAGACTTGCATTAAAATTCTGCTTACTCACTTACTGGCTTTATGTTTTTGACTTTTTAAGTTTAGTTTTCCTCTCTATAAAATGTAAATGTAATAGCACTTACCTTACAGGCAAGGTACTTTTTCAGAATTTATTGGCCATGTGTGCTATACAATAAATATGCAATGAATTTAATCTATTACTAGAAAATATTTTGCAGTAAAAATAATGAAACAATTGGAAAGGCCAAATTAAGCTGGGCATTAGGACTGATTATTAAGCTGGGCAAGTGAAGAACTGTTTATTAAGTGATTTAGGACACAATTGCATTATCTATATACTGTTTTCTTCTGCAGAAGAAATGGATTTCTAGAAAAAATTGAGAATGAAATACAGTAACTTTCTCTTGTTTTGCCAAGAGAAAAGTTATTTAAAAGGGTTGGGTGATAAAGATAGCTAGATTTCATAGAATCATTGAATGCCCATTCTTACCAATCTTTTTCATTCTATTACTATTTCAAACACACTTAATTTCTGCCAAAAATTTGGTTATTTTTTAAAAGTTACAATACTAACACTTATAACTAAAGACATATATTTTTCCTTAATTAAAAAAGTAGAGGTCAGAAGCTAAGTATGATTTTCTATGCTTTAGCACTTAATAAGCATATATTATAAGATACAAAACCCCCCAAGATTTGCAATAATAAGGAAAATATTCAATTAACACAGCAGTGCCTGAGTAGGATCACTGAACATCCAATCTGTGTTCAGGTCATAACTTAAATACTTTGGTTGTAAAGGT
Organism: Theropithecus gelada; assembly: GCF_003255815.1. Classification (NCBI taxonomy): domain Eukaryota; kingdom Metazoa; phylum Chordata; class Mammalia; order Primates; family Cercopithecidae; genus Theropithecus; species Theropithecus gelada. Next base: position 139,540,531 of record NC_037669.1, read on the forward strand.
AATTTCCTTACAGTAGTGACAAATTAAGCAATAAAAAATGATTTGGTGACAGAAGTGGCGAGGGCATTACCAACACACCAATCTTCAAAAATTCAAAGAATGTAATTTTCTTATTTAGAAAGGAAATATTAAAATGGTATTGAACTCTAAGCATAATGTATTTAGGCACATCTGAAAACTAAATTTGTCTTTCTTCATGTTTTGTAGAACTCAATTATAATTCACTTCATTTTGTCATCTTCTCTAGAGAAATCAGAAATAAAATTCTGCCCTTACCTGCCCTTCCTGTGGTCACTCTAAGAAATTAAATTATAATACCTCAAAATACACACTTGTGAATCAAATTGAAGATGTCATATTGAACAGATATATGTAGTTTAATTGTAGGAATTAATAGATATGTCTGTGACAATAGCTTAACTCTAGGGGACAAAAGAATGTACATTATCATTTCTTTGCTAAGCTCCTGGCAACCTTACCTTGGCATTCTGATAATGTATCACATGTTAAACAACAAGGGACAAACTTGAACATGAAAAAAATGTTATATTTTATGAGAAAACTAATTGTGTATGTATAAGTACATTGGCCTTTAAAAATAAAACCTCTAAAATCATGTGTTTGTTCTAGCATTGCAAGACTTTCTTTGTTTCTGTAAAGGAAGATTAAAAAACCGTAGGTTCAGCACAACGAAAATAAAACAGCAAGTCAGAACATAGCTATCTTATTTATAAAAATATCCTCGATCGGGATAAGAAGTTGATTATAACGGCAGGCATATTTTTGGCCTCATACACACACAAAATAAAGGAAGTACGATGTTCAGAGATTGTTAAGTGAACAATAGTATGCCATCACCACATTCTCTCTTTCACATTATTATCCTCAGCTAGCTCATCATTCCTTTTTTTCTGAACAAAAATGTATGAGAGCTATAAAGCCCCAAGTATCAGATCAGATTGTTCTAGCTATATCTCATCAAACATTTTCTATATTGAAAGTTAAAAGCCATTATGTGGAAGCTCTGTTAGAAAACAGCACACACACACACACACACAAATACTCTTCTAAATAGGGTTTTCTAATCTTAATCAGAGCACACTAGTATTGCTTCTGTTTCCTTTTAAGGAGGAGATGGTTTCAGTTTAACGTGAAGATTATAAAGCTTAAAAGTTTTCAGAAGAGGAAACAGGAGACCAATAGAAGCAAATGAAACATACTGGGTGACATTAAAAACTGATGTAGTGATTATAAAATGATTCTAGAGTTCATTCTCTTCTTGGGATAACCCAAACCATGGGTTTCATTTGAAGACTTAGCCAAGACCCTTTCTAAAATTCTCTTCTAAATTTTCTGTTCACTGACCTCTCTATCATTCACCTACATTTCCTGGTCATTAAAGCAATTAAGCCATTCTGTTGATCACTTTTGATGTTTTAAGTCAAAAAGAAAATAAGTCTGGCTGATTTCATTTAACAATTTAACCAGTCCTTTCTGAGATCCTACTATGTGCCAGGGATGTTCTAAGGAAAGCAATAATAAGACTGTTTTATTCACTCTTCCTGGAGCTTTTAATTCTGGTAGTGGCAAAGAGACCATAAACAATACATCATGTTCAAAGCAGGATTAAAGAGTGTGAGAAATAACGCAAGGGAACTTAACAAAACAATGGGAAGAGAGAAGGTCTTAATTTCATATTATATCCTTGAGAAAGACCTCTCTAATAAGGTGACATGTTAATAGAGAAGAGGGAACTTAAGGAGTGATTTGAGTGGCCATGGCTGAAGAAAAGAATTCCCGGCACAGAATGTAGAAATTACAAAGTCATCCTTTTTAAAGGCTGCATAGAATTCCATGGTGTATATGTGCCACATTTTCTTAATCTCGTCTCTCACTGATGGACATCTGGATTGGTCCCAAGTCTTTGCTATTGTGAATAATGCCGCAATAAACATACATGTGCGTATGTCTTTGTAGCAGCATGATTTTTGTAGCGTGTCTTTGTAGCAGCATAATCCTTTGGATATATACCCAGTAATGGGATGGCTGGGTCAAATGGTATTTCTAGTTCTAGATCTTTGAGGAATCGCCACACTGTCTTCTACAATGGTTGAAACTAGTTTACAGTCCCACCAACAGTGTAAAAGTGTTCCCATTTCTCCACATCCTCTCCAGCACCTGTTGTTTCCTGACTTTTTAATGATCGCCATTCTAACTGGTGTGAGATGGTATCTTATTGTGGTTTTGATTTGCATTTCTCTGATGGCCAGTGATGATAAGCACATGGATGAAGCTGGAAACCATCATTCTGAGCAAACTATCGCAAGGACAGAAAACCAAACACCACATGTTCTCACTCATAGCTGGGAACTGAACAATGAGAACACTTGGACACAGGATGGGGAAACATCACACATCGGGATCTGTCGTGGGGTGGGGGGAGGGGGGAGGGATAGCATTGGGAGATATACCTAATGTAAATGACAAGTTAACGGGTGCAGCACACCAACATGGCACATGTATACATACGTAACAAACCTGCACGTTGTGCACATGTACCCTAGAACTTAAAGTATAATAAAAATAATTAAATAAATAAATAAATAAAAGAGAGAACAACAACAACAAAAAAGAAATTGCAAAGTCCTTGAGACAGGAGTATACCTTGTGTGTTCGTGAGTGGTGTGAGCTGGTAAGAAGTGGGAAAGGGGTAGGAGATGAGGTCTGAGATGTAACTGGGGGCAAAGTCATGGGGGATTTGGGTTTGAATTCTAATAAGATGAGAAGTTTTGTTTTCTGACTTACATTTTGAAAGAAGGTCTGAAAGCTGGGGGCCATGACCTGCGCCTGTGGTCTCAGCTACTTAGAAAGCTGAGGTGGGAGGATCCTTTTGGGACCAAGAGATGGAGACCAGCCAGGGGGAAGTAGAAAGACCCTGTCTCTAAAAAGGATGACTAGGGGAAGTGATTAGAAGTGATTAGGCCTTCTGTCCCCACGGGCCACAGTCAGTGCTACTGAAGATTCAGCTTTGTTGCAGGCGTTCACACCCAAGCTCTGCAGCTTTGTTCCGGCAGGTGTGGAGGGAAGCTCCCTGGAGGCAGTACGCAGGCTGAGTCCTGTCCTTACCTGGCTATAGAGAAGGCCTGCAATGGCATCTGGTTTGCTCTTAGGCATATTTTGACATTTTCCAACAGTATTATGGCCAGTGTATTTCTTTGCACTCTAAGACCAAAATCTAACCAAATACGACCATTCATTAATGGTCATATTTTACGTTACAGATGTATTTTCATCAAAATAAACAGGATCATCTGCCCTCCTTTTGGCTAGATTTAGAGGACGCAACCAACAATAAGCACAAATGAAATATTTGTTGTGAAAAAAATGAACCAAAATATTATGACCAGTAATTTTTTGTTTTGTTGGTCAGTTTCTTAGAAGACTCTTTGTTCCACTGATGGCAAAAGCCAGGGAGACACTGTTGAAATTATAGCACAAACAGTGACTTAGGGAAATGAAGAAAGAGTTTTAAAAATTGTAGGAGTCTCTAAAAATGTAGTAAAGATAATTTTAAATCTAATTCTATCACTCAAAATGAGTCTCCCAAAGTGGCAGTCTATAAGATGTATTTTCATTGTACCTAAAAGCATTTGTACATGTGTTAAATTGAGTAATGAGGCAGGAGAAAAATTATTCATTGCTTCTGAACCCCAAAACTTACAAATCTCATCTTCTTCAACTTCTGCCAATGATGAGATTTTAGCAAGGATGAATTTAGAACTAAAATGTAGCCATACTTAGTATGCTTGGTTAACTTTTAGTGTAAATTCAGAGGCTCTTCTAATTGTAAGCATTACTTCTTAAGCTTAAATATGGGATGGCACAATGGGACTATGATGGAGATTTGTTGCTGTCAAAGAAATATGAGAATGCAGCCTTCCTTCCTTGCTTAATAATTCTATAATTCTGAATAAATTTATGATCACATTTGAGCTTGCATTAATTCTTCCATAGAACATGAACAATAATATCTACACTTTAGTATCATTATGAGGATAGAGTTACATCCTATCATTAATTAATATAGGGAGTTAGGAAATATCTGTCCCTTCATCTATTTTCTTTTCTTTTATTTTTTGAGACAGGGTCTTGTTCTGTCACCCAGACTGGAGTGCAGTGGCACAATTATAGCTCACTGCAGCCTCGACCTCGCAGGCTCAAGCGATCATCTCACTGCAGCCTCCTGAGTAGCTGGGACCACAGGCATGTGCAACACTTCTAGGTAATTTTCTCTTTTGAAATAGAGATGAGGTCTCCCTATGCTGCCAGGCTGGTCTCAAACTCCCAGGCTCAAGGGATCTTCTCACTTTGGCCTTCCAAAGTGATGGGATTACAGGCGTGAGCGACTGTGCCCCGTCCTTCATCTACTTCTAAGAATGGCTTTCAGGTACAGTTAATATTCATGTATAAAAGTAGAGACAAAAGTAAAAAAATTCCCTAATATACATACTAAAATAAGAACAATTATACTTAAAATATTTATTATGTTTTCCTATAGTTACTTAAACTTTCTTTTGATAAATTAATGAAATTTATTAACCTCAAAAAGAGAACCAACTTCATAAATTTTAAAAAACAGATCTGTTGTGAAATAATACAATAAATGATACAGGATAATTTTTGTGTCTTCATTTCTTCTATTTTAAACATTTTAAGCATTCTGACAGTTGCTGGGTTACATTATCCACGGTGGTGATGACTGGTGATTACAGATGACTGTGGGTTGATTTAACCAGACTGAGCTCCCAGAAGCTCACTCAGAGAAGTGAGAGATGTTAAGAATAGGGCCAAACGGAGCTTGCAGTGAGCCGAGATCACGCCACTGCACTCCAGCCTGGGAGCACAGCGAGACTCCGTCTCAAAAAAAAAAAAAAAAGAATAGGGCCAAAGAGTGCCAAGGTCAATAGAAAGGAGAGTCTCTAAGCAGCAACTTTAGGCATGGATTCAGGAGTCTTGTCCCTGTCACCTGTATTGAAGCAGCTATATTTGTCTTCCTGCTGAGATGACTAACTCTGGTTAGTGCTCAGTGCAAGCTTTAACTCCTTATTTATGAAAAAGATGGTAACAGGGAATTTGGAGTTTGAGAGACACACTTCAGCCATCTGGGAAAAATTTCATAGATTTGATGGAGAAAATGAGGAAAACTAAACTAATCAAATATTATGAAGTATAGGCATGATGAATTTAACATCAAGGTTAACAGACCTAAATTTTAGAATATAACAAAGAATAGGTGATGCAAGAAAAACCATGTGCACTTCTTCCCATAGATAAAGAATTCAAACCTTCCTGTACTGATAAGTTAAGCACTATTAGGGCAATCATGTTTCACTATTATTTTTTTCACTTTTGATTTCCAAGTGCCTAGAACAGTGCCAGTGATAAAAGATGCTCAATAAACATTTACTTATATATAAATGAATGATTGAATGAATAAGTGAATGGATGGATGGATGGATTAAAAGCAATAAAGAGATCTAAAGTAGACCCTGAAGAGATAAAAGTTTGAAGAAACTTTATTCAAAAGCAATAAAGAAAGGTGAAGTGAGGTTCTTTGCAATTTATTAACAGGGCCATTGATAGGGGGAGAGACTTTCTTTGAAAAGCTGGGAGTCAGAACATCATAGAAACATCATAGTTTAGTGAGGGGTATCCAGCCTGTCTATTGCTACAGTTTTTCATCCATGGCCTTTTTATGTCTAACTAAACCCTTTTTAGATTTCCCTGGTCGTTACTGTAACAGATAGTATTTATGCGTCTGTCTTTTCCAACCAGACTATAATCTTCTCAAGAGAGATTCTAGTGGATGTGCACTGATATCATATCGTGCTTTTAATTTCAACTTTCCTGTTGGTTAATGAATTTGAATTTGAATATCTTCTTCAGAAAAATGTCTAATCATGTCCTTTGCCCATTTTTTAATCAAGTTATTTTTATTTATTTATTTATTTACTTACTTATTTATTTGTTACTCTGTGAGCGTTTTCTGTCTCTTTTTAATTGGGTTATTTTGTTTTTTATAATCCAGTTGTAAGAGTTGTTTTTTTTTTTTTTCCTATTCTGGAGAGAAGATCTTTACTAGATATATAATATGCAATTTTTTTTCCAGCTTGTGACTTGTCTTTTTATTTTCTTAATAGTGTCTTTTGAAGTACAAAAGTTTTTAATTTTAATGAGGTTAAATTTATCATGCTTTTTTTTTTTTTTGTAGCCCTAGCTGTTATGATTATGTCTAAGAACTCTGCCCACATCAAGAACATGAGAACTTTCTCCTATCTTTTATTGTAGAATTTTTATAGTTTTAGCTGGTATATTATGTCTATGGTCCATTTTGAACTAAATTTTGTGTGTGGTGAGAGGTAAAGATCTAAATTTTTTTAAAATATGGATATCCACTTGTCCCAGTACCACTTGTTGAAAAGACTACCTTTTCACTCTTATATTGTTTTAATACCTTTGTCAAAAATCATAAGCAATTAATACAAACTCTTAATTCTGTTCCATTTATCTGTATACCTATCTTTACACAAATACTACACTATCTCCATTATTATAATATTACAAAATGTTTTGAAATTGAGTAGTAAAAATTTTCCAAATTTGTTCTTCCTTTTTCAAAATTATTTTGGTTATTCTGGATCCTTCGCATTTCTTTATATATTTTAGGAGAAACCTGTCAATTTCTACACAAAAGTCTGCTGGGATTTTGATAAAGATTGTGGTAAATCTACAGATTAATTTGAGGAAAATTGTCATCTTAACAATATTGAGTTCTCCAATCCATGATCACAGGCTGTCTTTCTATTTTAAATTTTCTTTAATTTATTTCAAGAATTGTTTATAAAATGCAATGTACAATTATTGTACTTCTTTTGTTAAATTATTGGTAGATGCCTTTTATCAGAATGAAGTTTCTTCTAGTTCGCCGAGAATTTTTATTATAAATGTTGGGTTTTATCAAATGCTTTTTCTCCATCTTTGAGATGATGTATTTTTGTCTTTCATTCTATTAATATGATGTATATATTATACTAACTGATTTTCAAATATAAAGACAATCTTTCATTGCTGAAATAAATCCAACTTGGTCATGATATATATAATCTTTTTAAATAAGTTTTATATGTTGTTGGATTGACTGTTAGTAAGTTATTAAAGAACTTTGTATCTAAGTTCATGAAGGATGTTTGTTTTCTTTCTCTGTGATATATTTGGCTTCGTATCAGGCATATGTCACCATGACCGACTTATTATTTTTGTATTTTTAGTAGAGATAGGGTTTCACCGTGTTGGCCAGGCTGGTCTCGAACTCATGACCTAAATTGATCCACCTGCCTCGGCCTCCCAAAGTTCTGGGATTACAGGCATGAGCCTCTGTGCCTGGCCTAGTCACTGCATTTTTGAATGGGGTCAGGTATAGAGAAATTCCTTTCATTCTACTTTCTTGTAAGTAGGCTAACACTGTTTCAGGAGGCCAAAAGCATGTTTCTATAAACTCACTCAACGTTGTAGTCAGTGAATTTAATTTTTAATAGACTTATTCAATCAACTGACTGTTAGTTCTAGTGTATTTTTATGTGTGTGTGTGAGTGTGTACGCACATTTTACTTTTTTCTGATTTCCTTAGTATTTTGGTTGGACATTGAGAAAGGCAGTTCTAGGATATACTAATAAGGTGTCATTCAAGTCCAAAGTAAAATCTAATTTTTAGGATGGCAAATTTCACAAGTTCAGAAAATAAGTAGGTATAATAACATAGTCTGAGACTCTAAAAGGGGTAGCGATTTGAGAAGGTTGATATCCACCTGAAAATTTAATTTCATTTACATAGGTTGAAATGCTTCCAATCTAGAGAAAAGGAAAGGGTCCATACTGAATCTGAAATGAGTGCACAAGTGGTTATATAATGAGCTTGGCCACTAATCAAACATGTAACTTAGGTTAATATAGGCACCAGACACGTAAGATAAACCAGAGAAATTTTAGGCTTAGGAAACGATTAAAGTGGCCAGGTGTGATGGCTCATGCCTATAATTCCAGCACTTTGGAGGCTGAAGTGGACAGATCACAAGGTCAGCAGATCGAGACCATCCTGGCCAACATGGTGAAACTCCATCTTTACTAAAAATACAAAAAATTTTAGTTTCTACTAAAATACAAAAAATTAGTTGGGCATGGTGGCGCCCACCTGTAGTCCCAGCTACTCATCAGGCTGAGGCAGGGGGAATCACTTGAACCCAGGAGATGGAGGTTGCAGTGACTCCAAATCGCGCCAGTGTACTCCAGCCTGGTGACAGAAAAAGACTCTGTCTCAAAAAAAAAAAAAAAAAAAAAATCATATAAAGTACATAAAATGAATGGGTACATTCACATGAAGAACAAAAAAGAGCTTGCTTGGAAGTAGGAAAGTATGAGAACATAAAACAGTGAATAATGAACTGTTCAATTCTTTACTTTTTTCATTCTCTCTGCCAAATAAAATCATTCTTAGGCTAGAAATCTGGGAAGAAACATTAGTAAGAGAGAGATGAAGATCAAAACAGATGAAGACATCTTCAGATATCACCAATCAACTTGTAATTAGTTCAAGTCTCCTGTTTCAGATTCATTACATCCCAGGAGCTGAGGGAACTTGCAGATGACATTGTTGAGCAGCTGCCAATAACCATGAAGCCCAGCTAAGCTACCAAACAAACAAATAAACAAAAACCAGACTAATCTTATTCCAGTTTTCAAAGAGGAAGAAAAAGTATAAGCCACAAAATATACCTGGTGAGTCTAAGAGCAACTCTAGGTAAAATTTTAGAGTAAATTATTTAATTTAGCAAAGGAAATGACACTCAAAGAAGCTATCCTGAATTCAATAAGAACAAATTATTCCAAATTATACTTTTTCTAAAAGAGTTACTGGAATAGCATTTCAACAAGGGGTGAAAGTCTGCCAAAAGTGAGCTTAGAATGATCATGTCTTTATAAAACAATAATAAGGTATTAATTACAATAATAAAAATTTTACATATGCACGTATATACTTATTAAATCAAAGACTATTTTTTAAAAAAGATGATATCTACTTCCCGAAAAAAGCAGATCAGTATTACAATCCTGTATTTAGCTATTTTCTTGAAATCTGTTCCATTTCTTAAATTGTTCAGGAAAAAATTCCATGGTATTATTTTCTGCTAAGACAGATTCTCTCAGAATATTTATGACTCACATTTTCTTGTTTTTTTTTTTTTTTCAGGTTTTATAAAATTTAACTGCAAAGTAATTAGAAAATTCAGTAAGATAGCAGAAGCATACAATAAATGCATAAATTTAAAAGTATTTGGAAAGCAAAACAGTAACCATTTAGGATATTATAGATAATTTCACAACAACAACAAAAAATGTAAAACTCATGAATAAATGTGGTTAGAAATATGTGAGACTAACATGACAATAAATCTCTACTGAAAGATTAATACAATGCATGAATACATGCAGATATAGCCATGGTCTAGGAAGAGAAACCAATAATATGTTCTTGTTAATTCTGCCCCAATTTATACATGATATATAATTTTAATTCTTATCAGGACTTTCATTGGCACTGGACATAAATAATTCTAAAGTTCATCTGGGAGAAATTTAAAAATATATAGGAAAATTCAGTAAGAAAATAATGCAGAAGACTTATGATCATATAGTCATTTGTATTTTAAAAGTATGATAAAATACATGGTATTGGAGTCAGAGGAGATACATGAATGGAGCAAATAAAAATTCAGTAGAGAATCCTGAGCAAGATGGCCGAATACGAACAGCTCCAGCCTCCAACTCCCAGCGCGAGTGACACAGAAGACGGGTGATTTCTGCATTTTCAACTGAGGTACCGGGTTCATCTCACTGGGGAGTGCCAGACAATCAGTGCTGGTCAGCTGGTGCAGCCCAACCAGTGAGAGCCGAAGCAGGGCAAGGCATCGCCTCACCTGGGAAGCACAAGGGGGAAGGGAATCCCTTTTCCTAGCCCAGGAAAAATGAGACACACAACACCTGGAAAATCAGGTAACTCCCACCCTAATACTGCACTTTACCAAGGGTCTTAGCAAATGGCACACCAGGAGATTATATCCCACACCTGGCCCGGAGGGTCCCACGCCCACGGAGCCTCCCTTATTGCTAGCACAGCAGTCTGAGATCTAACTGCAAGGCAGCAGCAAGGCTAGGGGAGGGGCGTTCACCATTGCTGAGGCTTAAGTAGGTAAACAAAGCCACCAGGAAGCTCAAATTGAGTGGAGCCCACCACAGCTCAAGAAAGCCTGCCTGCCTCTGTAGACTCCTCCTCTGGGGACAGGGCATAGCTAAACAAAAAGCAGCAGAAACCTCTGCAGATGTAAATGACCCAGTCTGACAGCTTTGAAGAGAGCAGTGGGTCTCCCAGCATGGAGGTTGAGATCTGAGAATGGACAGACTGCATGCTCAAGTGGGTCCCTGACCCTTGAGTAACCTAACTGGGAGACATACCCAACTAGGTGCAGACTGACACCTCACATGTCACACGGCTGGGCACACCTCTGAAACGAAGTTTCCAGAGCAAGAATCAGACAGAACACTCGCTCTTCTGCAATATTCTGTCTTCTGCAGCCTCTGCTGCTGATACCCAGGCAAACATGGTCTGGAGTGGACCTCAAGCAAACTCCACCAGACCTGCTGCTGAGGGTCTTGACTGTTAGAAGGAAAATTAACAAACAGAAAGGACACCCACACCAAAACCCCATCAGTACGTCACCATCATCAAAGGCCAAAGGCAGATAAAACCACAAAGATGGGGAAAAAGCAGGGCAGAAAAGCTGGAAATTCAAAAAATCAGAGCACATCTCCCCCTCCAAAGGAATGCAGCTCATCGCCTGCAACGGATCAAAGCTGGATGACTCTTTGACAAGTTGAGAGAAGAAGGCTCCGGTTGATCCAAATTCTCAGAGCTAAAGGAGTAACTACATACCCAGTGCAAAGAAACTAAAAATCTTGAAAAAAGAATGGAAGAATGGATAACTAGAATAATCAATGCACAGAAGGCCATAAATGAACTGATAGAGATAAAAACCATGATACGAGAATTACGTGACAAATGCACAAGCTTCAGTAACCAACTCGATCAACTGGAAGAAAGAGTATCAATGATTGAAGATCAAATGAATGAAATGAAGCAAGAAGAGAAGTTTAGAGAAAAAAGAGGAAAAAGAAATGAACAAAGCCTCCAAGAAATATGGGATTATGTGAAAAGACCAAATCTACGTCTGATTGATGTGCCTGAAAGTGAGGGGGAAAATGGAACCAAGTTGGAAAACACTCTTCAGGATATCATCCAGGAGAACTTCCCCAACCTAGTAAGGCAGGCCAACATTCAAATTCAGGAAATATAGAGAACGCCACAAAGATACTCCTCGAGAAGAACAACTCCAAGACACATAATTGTCAGATTCACCAAAGTTGAAATGAAGGAAAAAATGTTACGGGCAGCCGGAGAGAAAGGTCGGGTTACCCACAAAGGGAAGCCCATCAGACTAACAGCAGATCTCTCAGCAGAAACTCTCCAAGCCAGAACAGAGTGGGGGCCAATATTCAACATTCTTAAAGAAAAGAATTTTAAACCCAGAATTTCATATCCAGCCAAACTAAGTTTCATCAGTGAAGGAGAAATAAAATCCTTTACAGACAAGCAAATGCTTAGAGATTTTGTCACCAACAGGCCTGCCCTACAAGAGACCCTGAAGGAAGCACTAAACATGGAAAGGAACAACTGGTACCAGCCATTGCAAAAAATGCCAAAATGTGAAGACCATCAATGCTAGGAAGAAACTGCATCAACTAATGAGCAAAATAACCAGCTAATATCACAATGACAGGATCAAGTTCACACATAACAATCTTAACCTTAAATGTAAATGGACTAAATGGTCCAATTAAAAGATACAGACTGGCAAATTGGATAAAGAGTCAAGACCCATCAGTTTGCTGTATTCAGGAGACCCATTTCACATGCAGAGACACAAATAGGCTCAAAATAAAGGGATGGTGGAAGATCTACCAAGCAAATGGAAAACAAAAAAAAGCAGGGTTTGCAATCCTAGTCTCTGATAAAACAGACTTTAAACCATCAAAGATCAAAAGAGACAAAGAAGGTCATTACATAATGGTAAAGGGATCAATTCAACAGGAAGAGATAACTATCCTAAATGTATATGCGCCCAGTACAGGAGCACACAGATTCATAAAGCAAGTCCTTAGAGACTTACAAAGAGACTTAGACTCCCATACAATAATAATGGGAGACTTCAACACCCCACTGTCAACATTAGACAGATCAACGAGACAGAAAGTTAACAAGGATATCCAGGAATTGAACTCAACTCTGCACCAAGCGGACCTAATGGACATCTACAGAACTCTCCATCCAAAATCAACAGAATATACATTATTCTCAGCACCACATCGCACTTATTTGAAAATTGACTACATAGTTGGAAGTAAAGCACTCCTCAGCAAATGTACAAGAACAGAAATTATAACACACTCTCTCTTAGACACAGTGCAATCAAACTAGAACTCAGGACTCAGAAAATCAATCACAACCACTCAACTACATGGAAAGTGAACAACCTGCTCCTGAATGACTACTGGGTACAAAACGAAATGAAGGCAGAAATAAAGAAGTTCTTTGAAACCAATGAGAACAAAGATACAACATACCAGAATCTCTGGGACACATTTAAAGCAGTGTGTAGAGGGAAATTTATAGCACTAAATGTCCACAAGAGAAAGCAGGAAAGATCTAAAGTTGACACCCTAACATCACAATTAAAAGAACTAGAGAAGCAAGAGCAAACACATTCAAAAGCTAGCAGAAGGCAAGAAATAACTAAGATCAGAGCAGAACTGAAGGAGATAGAGACACAAAAAAGCCTCCAAAAAATCAATGAATCCAGGAGCTAGTTTTTTGAAAAGATCAACAAAATTGAAAGACCGCTAGCAAGACTAATAAAGAAGAAAAGAGAGAACAATCAAATAAGTACAATAAAAAAATGATAAAGGGGATATCACCACCGACCCCACAGAAATACAAACTACCATCAGAGAATACTATAAACACCTCTACGCAAATAAACTAGACAACCTAGAAGAAATGGATAATTTCCTGGACACTTAAATTCTCCCAAGACTAAACCAGGAAGAAGTTGAATCCCTGAATAGACCAATAGCAGGCTCTGAAATTGAGGCAATAATTAATAGCCTACCAATTAAAAAAAGTCCAGGACCAGACGGATTCACAGCCAATTTCTTTTTTTTTTTTTTTTTTTTTTTTTTTTTTTTTTTTTTTTTTTTTTTGAGACGGAGTCTCGCTCTGCCGCCCAGGCTGGAGTGCAATGGCTGGATCTCAGCTCACTGCAAGCTCCGCCTCCCGGGTTCACGCCATTCTCCTGCCTCAGCCTCCCGAGTAGCTGGGACTACAGGCGCCCACCACCTCGCCCGGCTAGTTTTTTGTATTTTTAGTAGAGACGGGGTTTCACCGTGTTAGCCAGGATGGTCTCGATCTCCTGACCTCGTGATCCGCCCGTCTCGGCCTCCCAAAGTGCTGGGATTACAGGCTTGAGCCACCGCGCCCGGCCTCACAGCCAATTTCTACCAGAGGTACAAGGAGGAGCTGGTACCATTCCTTCTGAAACTATTCCAATCAATAGAAAAAGAGGGAATCCTCCCTAACTCATTTTATGAGGCCAATGTCATCCTGATGCCAAAGCCTGGCAGAGACACAACAAATAAAGAGAATTTTAGACCAATATCCCTGATGAACATGGATGCAAAAATCCTCAATAAAATACTGAGCAACCGAATCCAGCAGCACATCAAAAAGCTTATCCACCATGATCAAGTGGGCTTCATCCCTGGGATGCAAGGCTGGTTCAACATACGCAAATCAATAAACATAATCCAGCATATAAACAGAACTAAAGACAAAAATCACATGATCATCTCAATAGATGCAGAAAAGGTCTTTGACAAAATTCAAAAGCCCTTCATGCTAAAAACTCTCAATAAATTCGGTATTGATGGAAAGCATCTCAAAATAATAAGAACTATTTATGACAAACCCACAGCCAATGTCATACTGAATGGGCAAAAACTGGAAGCATTCCCTTTGAAAACTGGCACAAGACAGGGATGCCCTCTCTCACTACTCCTATTCAACATAGTGTTGGAAGTTCTGGCTAGGGCAATCAGACAAGAGAAAGAAATAAAGGGTATTCAGTTAGGAAAAGAAGAAGTCAAATTGTCCCTGTTTGCAGATAACATGATTGTATATTTAGAAAACCCCAACATCTCAGCCCAAAATCTCCTTAAGCTGATAAGGAACTTCAGCAAAGTCTTGGGATACAAAATCAATGTACAAAAATCACAAGCATTCTTATACACCAGTAACAGACAAACAGAGAGCCAAATCGCGAATGAACTCCCATTCACAATAGCTTCAAAGAGAATAAAATACCTAGGAATCCAACTTACAAGGGATGTAAAGGACCTCTTCAAGGAGAACTACAAACCACTGCTCAGTGAAATAAAAGAGGACACAAACAAATGGAAGAACATGCCATGCTCATGGATAGGAAGAATCAATATTGTGAAAATGGCCATACTGCCCAAGATAATTTATAGATTCAATGCCATCCCCATCAAGCTACCAATGAGTTTCTTCACAGAATTGGAAAAAACTGCTTTAAAGTTCATATGGAACCAAAAAAGAGCCCACATTGCCAAGACAATCCTAAGTCAAAAGAACAAAGCTGGAGGCATCACGCTACCTGACTTCAAACTATACTACAAGGCTACAGTAACCAAAACAGAATGGTACTGGTACCAAAACAGAGATATAGACCAATGGAACAGAACAGAGTCCTCAGAAATAATACCACACATCTACAGCCATCTGATCTTTGACAAACCTGAGAAAAACAAGAAATGGGGAAAGGATTTCCTATTTAATAAATGGTGCTGGGAAAATTGGCTAGCCATAAGTAGAAAGCTGAAACTGGATCCTTTCCTTACTCCTCATACAAAAATTAATTCAAGATGGATTAGAGACTTAAATGTTAGACCTAAAACCATAAAAACCCTAGAAGAAAACCTAGGTAATACCATTCAGGACATAGGCATGGGCAAGGACTTCACGTCTAAAACACCAAAAGCAATGGCAACAAAAGTCAAAGTTGACAAATGGGATCAAATTAAACTAAAGAGGTTCTGCACAGCAAAAGAAACTACCATCAGAGTGAACAGGCAACCTACAGAATGGGAGAAAATTTTTGCAATCTACTCATCTGACAAAGGGCTAATATCCAGAACCTACAAAGAGTTCAAACAAATTTACAAGAAAAAAACAAACAACCCCATCAAAAAGTGGGCAAAGGATATGAACAGACATTTCTCAAAAGAAACATTCATATAGCCAACAGACACATGAAAAAATGCTCATCATCACTGGCCATCAGAGAAATGCAAATCAAAACCACAATGAGATACCATCTCACACCAGTTAGAATGGCAATCATTAAAAAAATCAGGAAACAACAGGTGCTGGACAGGATGTGGAGAAATAGGAACACTTTTACACTGTTGGTGGGATTGTAAACTGGTTCAACCATTGTGGAAAACAGTATGGCGATTCCTCAAGGATCTAGAACTAGAAATACCATATGACCCAGCCATCCCATTACTGGGTATATACTCAAAGGATTATAAATCATGCTGCTATAAAGACACATGCACACATATGTTTATTGCAGCACTATTCACAATAGCAAAGACTTGGAATCAACCCAAATGTCCATCAGTGACAGACTGGATTAAGAATATGTGGCACATATACACCACAGAATACTATGCAGCCATAAAAAAGGATGAGTTCGTGTCCTTTGTAGGGGCATGGATGCAGCTGGAAACCATCATTCTCAGCAAACTATTGCAAGAACAGAAAACCAAACACCGCATGTTCTCACTCATAGGTGGGAAATGAACAATGAGATCACTTGGACATGGGAAGGGGAACATCACGCACCAGGGCCTATTGTGGGAATGGGGGAGGGGGGAGGGATGGCATTGGGAGTTATACCTGATGTAAATGACGAGTTGATGGGTGCTGACGAGTTGATGGGTGCAGCACACCAACATAGCACATGTATACATATGTAACAAACCTGCGTGTTGTGCACATGTACCCCAGAAGTTAAAGTATAATAAAAAAATTTTAAAAATTTCAGTAGAGTTTTTCTCTGCATTGTAATGATTGTCTTCATCATGATCATTTACATTTGTTTATTGTCTACTCTTGGCCAGCCACTATTCTTAGTTCTTCTATGTATTTACTCACTTAATTCTCATGACAGTCCTGAATTATAGCCTTAACCTTGCTTTTACCCTCCAATTTATGGTATAATTATTTGGCTGTATAGCATAGCGCAAGTGTGAGACTACTGAAGGAATAAAGAAAGGGCTGGCATCAAGGGCTTCAATCAAACAAAATAAAAGGAACAGGATTGGGTTGTAGGAGTAGAGTGCATTGTTTGAGCTAGGAGTTGGGAGAGCCATACGCCCCCTTCACTTCAACCCTGCTACACTACCATAAGACTTCTGGTGACACATAGGAAATGAGATAATCAGAGTTCCTCTTCAAAACACGTTCACTACTGACCAACTAGCACCACTCTAGGAGTTGCTCAGATGGTGCATAGCTGGTGCAGGGCTCTTGGCTATGGAAGATTTCTCAGACTGGGGGCAAAATCAGCAGTTTTAAGCAATTTGAAAAGCAAAAACCTGGAACCATTCTTCATAGACCTGTTCCAGGTAGACGTCTTAAAAGTGTCTTAATTTGCAAAAAGACCAGTGATACTCATGGTTTGGGAGCCACAAATCATAGAATCCAAACACCTTCCTTCTGCTTTTACATCAAGAGATGAAAGAGTTTCCTCTATCTTGTCTTTTGGGTGGTCATAAGTGAAAGACCCCTGATTAGTTACTATCATTGTAGCATCCACACAGATGCAACATTCCGCTGGAGCTGGTGGACCTTACTGCAAGAGCAAGTCAGGAAGGTTAGGGCTGAGGCTCAGAGAAAGCATCATATAGTTTCTGAATAGTGGATCTGTCTTCCTGCAAATGAGGTTTTCTTTTGTTTTGTCTTATTTTTTCCAGTTTCCCACCACTACAGATGCTCTACATAAGAGAAACTAGAGGAGAGCCATTTCTAAGGTGGAGGGATGCAACATGTACATATATCAAAATACCATATTGTGCATTATGTATCAATTATAAATTTAAAAAAGAGATAGAGTCATAGACAGCAACTAGGAGATGACATGTACTATCCAGGAATTTCCAGAAATACTGAGCAGAAGAAACAGACATCCTGATGTTTATGAAAACAGTTATCTCAGGAGGCTAGAAAAGTTAGGGATGCTCAGGATACATGAAATTTTGTGTGAGAGTGTGTAAAATTATTGGGGGGGAGGATATTCTTTGAAGTATATCTCATTGTGGCCAGATTGGATGCCATTTACTTTTCTTTTTCTTACCCACATATTCCCTCCTTATTATTATTATTACTATTACTATTTTCTGTGCATATACATCACTCCCTGATTCCCCAAGTATACCTTAGTTTCTACATTTCTGGCTATGAAATGGGCACTTTTCCTAAACTCCTATAGCTGACATTGAAACACTTTCTCTCAAAATGCACAAAGACATGTACATGAACATTGATGGCAGGATTATTCATAAAGCCAAAAACTGAAAGCCATTGAAACATCCACCAAGTGGACATTTTTATGTGAATGCATTTTTTAAATGTGGTACATCTGTACAGTGGAATACTACTCAGCAAAAAAAGAAAAAACTAATTCATGCCTCAACATGAATGAACCTCAAAAACATTAGCTAAGTGAAAGATGTCTGATGCTAAATATTATCTATTTTGTGATTCCACTTATATAAAATGTCCAGAAAAGGAAAAGCTATAGAGACAGAAAGCAGATCAGTGTTTGTCTAGGGTTGGGAACAGAGCAAGGATTCACTGTAAAGGGGCACATAATAACAGTCTGCTATAATGGAAATGCTCTAAGATTGGGTTATGGTGATTATTACGCAACTCTGTATGCTTACCAAAATCATCAAATTGCGCTATTACAGAGGGTAAATTTTATGTTATATAAATAATACCTCAGCTGGGCGTGGTGGATCACACCTGTATTCCTATCACTTTGGGAGGCCCAGGCAGCCAGATCACTTGGGGTCAGGAGTTTGAGACCAGCCTGGCCAACATAGTGAAACCCTGTATCTACCAAAAATATTAAAATTAGCCGGCTGTGGCGATGCGTGCTTGTAATCCCAGCTACTAGGGAGACTGAGGCAGGAGAATCACTTGAACCCAGGAGGCGGAGCTTGTGGTGAGCCAAGATCATGCCACTGCACTCCAGCCTGGGTGATAGAGCAACACTCTGTCTCAAAAAGAAAATAAAAATAATAATTATACCTCAATAAAACTGCTAAAAAATGTATGGCAACTGTCTGTTTAGATTCTCCATGGAATAGAATCCCTTCCTCATAACAAAGTTCACAGCATAGTACCCAGCTCATTAGATGGCTTGAATATTAAGGAAATGCAGAGAATACCTGATAGGTGGGGTGCTGGAAGTCATGTTGTGCTTACCAAGGAATTGTTTGCAGTGTCCGACAAGTCACTGGACATAGCAAATGTAAATCTCAGTCCACAAATTCTTGTGTGCAAAAATTATCACAGCCTTTTCTCCATAACCCAAATCAATGTCTGTGTTCAACCTTCATCCTGCGTGGCTGGTGAAATAATTACCTTTAGAGCTTATTGCTTATTAGAATTCCTACTTCTTGCTCACCCCCAGAGTTAGGCCATGGGGCCAAAACATTGGCAATGAAGGTGTCTTCTGGTCCTTGGTCATCAATTTGCAAGTTACTAGGGCCTCTATCTGCATGACTCCATCAGGCCAACTCTTTCAAACCCCTCTGTTGCTTCTGTGCCACCCTCAGAAGAATCTTTGCCAAGGTGGCCTGCGGTCCTGCCTTGACTAAAGGTTGCAAATGATTGGCATAAAAATCTACATCTGGCCTGCAGATGTGTTTTGTTTGGCTCACTCTATGTTTTAAAATCATTTAAGCCAACGCTTAAAAGTCAAGGGAGTTCACTAAAAATACCAAAATTTCTGCCTTCTCTTGAAAATCAGAATATCTAGCAATAATGGACCACCTCTTCATGTGTCAAATACCACAAAAGCTGAGAATTGGGTGCCTGTTTACCTCTCCTTTTTGCTACAGACCCATTCAACCTCATTATCTCCCCAAAGCTGAGGCAGGAAGTCAGTTGATATTGACATTGTTATAATCACTGCATGATTTTTTTTTTTTAAACACCAGGCCCTTATCAGCTGTTTATATTACCTGCCTTTAATTTACCATAGTAGGTGTTTGAGATACCTGGTGCAGGTATACCATGCAGCCACTCTTTTTACTGCCTCCCCAAGGTCACCCAGTAGATTGGATGCTATGGACTAAATGTTTGTGTCTCACAAAAATTCATATGTTGACATTCTAACCCTGAATTTGATGGTATTAGGAAGTAGGGCTTCTGGGAGGTAATTAAGTCATGAAAATGGAGACCTCATAATAGGATTGGTGCCCTTATAAGAAGAGACACAAGGGAGTTGCGCTCTCTGCTCTCTGCCATGTGAGGACACAATGAATAGATGGCCATCTGCAAATCAGAAAGAGGCCCTCACTAGACAGTGTATATGCTGACACCTTTATCCTCAGCTTCCCAGCCTTCAGATGTGAGAAATCAGTATGTATTTCTAAACCACCCAGTCTATGGTAATTTGGTATAGCAGCCTGAACTGACTAAGACACTGGACATAGTCCCTTCTGCTTCCCTCTCCCCAACAGTGGCTATCTCTTGCTAGTCTATGAAAGAGCGTTCTTCCTCCTTTTTTTCTTTTTAACTAAGCCATTTTACTTTCATTAGAAACTTCTTTAATCCCTAAGGTTTAACTTTTTGAAAACCAAAAGCAGGAAATGACTTTTTCTCAGATAGCATGGCTTTTTGCCCTTCCACAGACCTCACTTGAGAATGAAAGCAGATTCAGAAAATCTGAGAGAAAATGTTATATAGAGAGACAGCATTGGTTAATTTCTCAAAGTATTTGGCCACAAGAGTGAGCTTGTTTTCAGGTATCTAATTATAGGACCTATCAGTGGATAGGTCCCGTCACCAGCCATCACTACCACATTACATCTTTCATCTGCAGTCAGAAACCAATCTGTTCAGCGGGTAATATTCCCTGTACCTGCAGTAATAAGTTTGTTGGGTTGTTAATGATGGTAGAATGTGTAGTTATATAACCAGATGTTGAGGTCTCCCTGCAATGGGGAGGGGGCGCTTCAAGTCAAACCTTAATGAGTAACTTGCTCATACTACCAAAGTAAGCTGAGTCACTGGGTAACACTTCCTATCTTGAGCATGTGTCTGAGAGAGCAGATCTAGCTGGCAGGATAGGACTCTGAAGAGGCCAAGAATCCAGGCAGGGAAAGGGCTGTGCCCAGTGAACTCTCAGGTTAAAGAGGACTGCAGGAGGCCAACAAAAAATACTTCGTTCCTGGGGTTCACAATAAAATAATAGGCAGAGCATTTAACCAAGCACACTGGAGAGGAACAGAGGACTCCAGAGACTGCACTTGGAGTGAACTTTGAGCATTTACAGATGGGAAGGCTGAGGGCTCTGTAAATAGTCGTAAAGGCCCAGAAACAAAGAAGCTGCGTCCCAGTACAGAATGTCATCAGGTCACAGAAAAGAATCTGCTGGGCTGAGAGTAAAAACAAGAATTTCAGGCGAGAGTGGAGATAGTCACTTAGCTCCTAGCTAGGGTTATTAGGGGGGACCTTCATACTGGAAATTGTTATCTAGAACTCTAACTAAATGATGTTAATAGCTCTTACTCCAGCATTTGGCTTCCATGATTCTCCCTAAGTCCTTCGGTAAATTTCACTAATTTACATAAATAAATAAATAAATAAATAAATAAATAAAATACTTCCAGATACCTAGAGTGAGACTTCTACTCTGCTTGACTTTATCAATGAATATCCTAACCTTCTTTTGAATCCTGCCTCAGCAGAGTCCAGTTCTGTTTGGGCATGCCATGAGTAACATATGTTGCTCCAGGGGTCAGAGTGCAAATCTTCACTAAGTCTTTAGTCAAATCACTGTTTTTCAGACTGGCTTCCTTACTAGTAAACCCTGGGCGATAACCAGAAATCACTCAAAATATTAATTATTCAATTATCAGGCTCTGACTGATAAGTACCATTCTCCTGTGAATTCAATTGACACAGAAGCAAACAAGATTTTAAAACAATTTTACAGTGCCTGAGAGAGAAACGAAATTGTGTCAAAGACAAAATAGTGGGATACTAATAGTAGCAAGAAGGCCATTACATACCTTCAAGACTGATAATCCCATGGGAACGTCAGGGTTAGCAAATTTATGGGTTGTTAAAATATTGCAGTAATTCTGTACTGGCTGATAATAGTCTAAGAGCAATAGTATTAAAAAGCAGTAGAAATTAATAAATCAACCAATCAATACCAATTATAACAGCATGCCCATTGTAATTCCAAGACATTTTTCCCTTTGGGTACTGAAGCTGAGATCGAAGATAGTGGCAAGGTATAAATCTCCTGTTGTTTATTTGAAAAGATGGTGGGGGTGTGTGGCACAGCATGCTAAGGAAGACCTATTTTTTCAACCCCTGAACAGATGCCTCACTGCCCAAGGAGTGACACACGTGTTTTCTAGTTTAGTTATTAACCGAGGATATAAACAGTTGCTTGTGTGGCATATATTCCCTTACAGTGTGTTAGCCTTCCTTCACGTGGGTTTGGGGAGCTCAGTTTATTGGACAGTTTAATCCCTGGTGGAACACATAAATCTCTGTATATAGGGGAAGTCTGTAGGTATGCATATCCTGAAGACTCCCATTGACATCTAGAATAGTAGACTCTTCAGCAAGCAACCTATCCTCATGAATGATCCCTGGCCAGAGGAGTGTCACATGAGACTGTCCATCCTCTCTGGGTTGGCCTGCTCTGGGTCTGAGCTTCAGGGGATGCCCTGACTGAGCCCTTGTCTATCCCAGTCTATCTTTTATACTTTATATTTCTTTCTTTTCTCCCGTTTTTTTTTTCTTTTCTTTTCCACTTGTGACTTTGTCACATGTATCAGGTGGACTGCAATCAGTTGGACCCTTGCCACTCTGTAGAATGAAACAAGGTCTTGGCAAAGCATTGGCTTTGGCAATCAGGATGAGACAAATCCAGCCCACCTCATCTCCAATTTTTATGCCATTCTGGCCTCCTTTCTCTCCCTTGTCCTCTGGTTCAAATGTTCCCAGCACCAGTTCTTGACATACAGACAGCATCTGGATGGTATGGTAAATATCACTGTAGTTCATGGTGAAAGAGTCACCTTGAGGCCAAGAAGGCAGTGAGGAAAACAGAAAGCTGAGAAGTAGGGCAGCGTTTGAACTCACCCTCTTAGGCGCCTGGTAGGATTCCCAGTAATGAATGACTATAAATTCAATGAGGAAATCATTGGAAGAGATACAGTCAAAACATAGCTCAGATAGAAGCTAGAGTCGCATCAGAATTGAAATTATTGGAATAATTTGATCAATGACTTTAGCTGCAACTTGTGTCACTTGTTACATAGTTTTATAATTTATATAATTTAAACCTGTGCTTTCCAATATGGTAGCTGCTAGCCAGATGTGGCTATATAAATTTAAATTATCTAAAATAAAAAATTCAATCACTCAGTTGCATATCACGTTTCAAGTACTCCAGAGCAACATGTGGCTAGCAGCTACCATATTGAACTGCTTGGACAGAATACTTCCAGCGTTCCTGAAAGTCCGGTTGTACAGTGCCAGTTTAGAGGATAAAAATCAAATCCTTTTTCCTGTTTATGTTGGTTTGTGTTACCTTAACATGAATAAGTATTTTGAATATCCCCTCTAAGTTTTTATTTTCTTCAAGTAATTTTAAATTAAGAAGTGAGCAGCATGTTCTTATGTTCAATTCAACAAAATAAAATAATGGCAAGGTGAAGTGAGATATACACAAGACGGAAGTTAACATTTAATACTATTATATGCTGTAATAACACTTTTAGTAACTAATCATTTAATTCAAAAATAAATGAGATATGCATTCTTCTCCCTAAGAATTGATAGTTTACTTGGGGACATGAGCATAGATACACAGCTGCATGACATAGTGATAAAGAACTCCAGGACTGGAAATCAGGGAGACTTGTATTCAAATCTTTAGCTTTGTGATCTTTGGCAATTTACATAATCTCTCAATATCTCTTGTATCACCTGTAAAATTGTTAAAATAATAGTGCCAACCTCATTACTTCTTCCCCAAGAGATGATGTGCAAGTCCGGTCTTTAAAGATGGATGTAATCCGCTGCAAAGATTTCAAGGGAGGTTAATAAAGTTCATGCTGTTACAACTGATTCTAAGTTTATCGATTATATTCATCATCTCCCTCCTCTACCATCCATTCTAGATTTCCTCACTTGTGGCCAGCCCTTTAAATGGTTTGAGTTATTTCCTTGTTGGGGTAAGTTGACCACTCGTCCCAATTTGCAATTGAGATGTTTCTAGGAGGCAAGATTCAGTTTCAAACTTTATTTTGCCTAGACAAGGGAGTTTCTGGAATGCAAGATTTTCAGTGCTAAAAGCAGGCAAAGTCTGAGGCAAATTGGGGTGAATTAGTCACCCTACTGGGGTCATCCAGATGTTTGACCCCAATGGGTCTGATTTCTTACTTGCCTTGTTATTGTTGGGCCATGTTTGATGTTACTGCCCATGTGTAGTTATCAATGGGCACAGAAGCATCAAATCTGTGTGGTGAATCCTCTGGGTTCTAGACATGTTTCCTCTCTACCCTTAAGGTTGTAACTCATTTGTCTAAAATTGGTTTCTTATTCTGAGGTAGTGTTGTATGGGATATCATGTCAAAAGATCAGGGATTCTGCAGTTCTTTAGATGGCAGTTCTACTGACAGCACTGTGGGCAGGCTGGGAAAACCTATAGTTAGAATATGTAACACCTCTGGTGGGAACTAATTGCTGCTCCCTCCAAAATGCAGTAGAAATTCCACCAAGCCATTTGCTGGCATTCCTGAGGAATGGTGTTGTATTAAGTAGTCAGCATTGGTCTTTATTGCCAGTACTTGCACATTCAGCAGTGGCAGCTGCCAAGTCAGCTCTGGTGAGAGAGAGCCTATGATCTTGAGCTCATACATGATTTTTATTCCTACCAAAATAGACACTCTGCTCATAGAGTGTTCATTCCTACCAAAATAGAAGCTTTCTACCCACTGTATAAATATTGAGGTGATCAGGACAGAGGCTGGCCAACATGCAGAGGATGAGTCATTCTAATCCCTTGGTTGTTGAGGATCTCCTCAAAAGTATTATATCTTACAGTGAACATTAATGTGAGTTACCAGTATTTGCATACTTTGTGCTGCCAATTTCAAAAATCCAGACTTAGTTAAAAAGGAATTTTATTTAAGAAGATTATTGTAATAAGGAGAGGGGTCTACTGTAATACAGAGACTGTTCTCACCATAAGATCTACCATAAGACTTGTAAATGTCTTAAGGGTCAGGCACAAAATGCTTTTCTTTTATAAGAAGAGTAAACAGAGCTAGGAAGAATATGGTACAGGGAAGTGAATGAGCAGCCGACCTGATGGAAAAGTTGATCAGCAAATGTTTTTCTCTGTAGTCGGCCAGTTTTTAGAAGGGGGCATATAAAAGGTTGCTTTTGTATTGGATGCTTATTTAATTTCAGGGACAAGTGACAGTTCAGGGACCTGAATGGGGAGCTGCTGACTAAAGTTTAGTCAAAACAAGTTAGTGAATGGGACAAACAGTTCAGCTACTCAGTTATTAGGCAAAGAAGGGGAATTTGGAAGGTCTGTGTCTGGCCTTGTCATAGGTAAGTCAAGGGTCTTCTGTGAGTCTTATCCAAGTCAATTGGAAAAGAGTGGTTCTTTGCCGAACTGGAAGGCTACGTGGGAGTTTCTTAACCATCACTGTTTTCCAAGCAGAGTTCAAGTAAAGTGATAGTATCGTCAGTTCCCTTTTTATGACAAATAGGAGAGTTAGCATGAAAACTCTAAAGCAAAACAGTGAATGTATACTGCCTTGCTGTATAAAGTAAACTGTGTTATTATACTTCTCTACTCAAGAAATGAAGAATGTGTTGTCAAACAATAGCCAGAGGCTATGCTGATCTGCTCCTGCAAAGATATTACATCTGGTAAAGCAGGTGTAATTGGGCTACATCTGATTAAATTTGTCCATTCCTTTCATAACAACCCCTTTCCTGAAAGGTCCAGAAGCAAATATGAGGGTCTTATCCATAGCTATCTTTCCCAGTTGTAAATTCTAGAACTGGGGAAATAACCACAAGTTGAGTCTACAGACCCATTGAACCCCCATTGAAATAGACTCGAGCCCACTTTCCATCTATTACCAGAAATCTCTAAGTCCTCACTCCAACCAGAGGACTATAATGCCAGTACCAGCCCAGACCCCTGTCTATCATTCATGACATACACATGGTATTTTTTTCTCTGGAGTGTGCCATAACCTTATAAGACCATGGGAAAAGCACCAGCAAGCAAGAGAAATACACTGTGGTATATAAGCTGAATCTGTATATTTCAGTGATTTCTTCCAAGACTCCCTATATTTCATTGGTTTACTTTATCTATTTCTGTGCTCATACCGAAATGCCTTCATTACTATAGCTTCATTAAAATTTTATCATCTGTTAGAGCAGTCTTCTTTGGAAATGTCTTGGATATTGTTAATCCTTTGCTCTTTCATTTATGTTTCAAAATCAGCTTGTTAAGCTCATGACAAATCCGATTGCATTTTTAAATGAATTTGACTTCTGGAGGGCTATATTTGTGTACCGAAAAGCAGCTTGAGATTACAGGTAGCTACAGACTAGAGATTGTCATGGGAGTGAGGAGTAAAGGAAAATTGAAGACAATATAAAGAATGCATTTCTGATAACTAATATTTTTCCTTACAATGTTTTTACCATTTTATAATAAAGGTAAATCTTCATATACACAGATATTTGAGAACACAAATGATAAAGGGAAAGAATGAGAAGGAAATATAGCTGGAAAATAAAGCTTGAAGGTTGAAGGATTACATTTTAGGTTTCTTTATTGTTGATCTAGGAAAATTTGAAGGTACTTATATACATATGGAAAGAAACAAGTAGAAAGGGTAAATGTAAAAACTGAGAAAGAGAGAAGGTGATTGAAGCAGCAACAGCCCGGTGAATATAGGGTGGAATAAAACTGAGAACAGAGATCTCTCACCTGCCCCGTGTGTGTGTGTGTGAGTGTGTGTGTGTAAGTGTGTGTGTCTATGTATGTGTGTGTATGCAGTAGATTATGCTCAGCAAACAGAATTTCAATAGTTCACAGGATTAAAGAGGAAAAAGATTCCATTAAAAATTAACCCCATAGAGCGCCTTTTTGTGTTATTGCTCTAATGGACTAGAGAGTCCAAAAATATGCCCTCACATTTATAATCAATTGATTTTTTGACAAGGGTGCTAAGACAATTAAGTGGAGAAAGAATTCTCTTTTTTACATGCAATCCTGGGACACTGGATATCCACCTGTGAGAGTTAAGCCGAATCCTGTTCTCACACAGTACATAAAAAGTAACTCCAAGTAGAAGATAGATGTAAATGTAAAAGTAAAGAGCACAAAACTCACAGAAGAAAACACAGGAGTAAATCTTCATGACATTGCTTCACAAAGCCCTCTTAACCCTCCCATGCCACCAAAAGCATAAGAAAAAATTTAAAATATAGATAAGTTGGACTTCATCAAAATTAAAAATATTTGTTTCACTTTCATCAAGACAGTGAAAAGACAATCCCAGAAAATGGGAAGTAAATGAATTATATCTCAATACAGTTGTAAAAAAGAAAGCAAAAAATTTTTAAAACTAGAATCATGGTCTAGGCACTGTGGTACATTTCGCATGGAATCACAGGTCTAGCATGACTAAGTCACAGTTTTACTTAGTCATTCTTTCTTCCACATTACCTCTCCCCATATATATGACCAATGATGAAACAGAAGAAATCATCACTATGTACCCCGTGAATATGTAAAATTAATATTTGTCAATAAAAATAAAAATTTTAAAAGTCTACAAAAGAAGAATAGTGGTTTTTCCAGTAAACTTTTGAAATATTTGTGTAACTCAGAATTTTACTAGGACTGAATGAAAATCCTAAGCACATAATCTTCTTACTTTTCAAGTCAAAATTATCTACATGATTACCGTTTAATGATTTTCATATTCAATCATCCCTCTGTATCCCTGGGTTCTGCATTTGGTGATTCTCTCATAGGGCTGAAACTCTCAGCCCTATGCATAACCACCCTAGGCTTCATTACCGCCCTAGACCTTATCCTCATAACCAACAAATTAAAAGTAAAACCCCCATCACAAATATCCAAATTCTCTAACATACTAGGCTACTTTCCCACCACCACCCATCGCACAATCCCCTACCAAAGCCTACTCATAAGCCAAAACTTAGCTTCCCTCTTACTAGACTCAGTATGGTTAGAAAAATCAATACCCAAAATAATCTCACAAACACATATCACCGCCTCCATAACAACAACTCAAAAAGGTATAATTAAGCTCTACTTCCTCTCCTTCCTCATCCCCCTCACCCTAACCCTGCTCCTAATAATATAACCTATTACCCCGAGTAATCTCAATCACAATATATACACCAACAAACAACGTCCAACCAGCAACTACCACCAATCAACGCCCATAATCATATAAGGCACCCGCACCAATAGAATCACTCCGAACTAACTCCGACCCCTCCCCCTCAAAAACCACCCAATTACCCATATCATTAAAACCAACTACCACTACCACCTCATCAAAATCCAGAACCCATAAAACTAACCCCACTTCCATCATCAACCCCACTAAAAAACACCCCAAAACCTCAAACCCTGAACCCCACGTCTCAGGATATTCTTCAATGGCTATTGCCGCGGTGTAACCAAAAACAACCATTATACCCCCCAAGTAAATTAAAAATATCACTAAACCCAGATAAGCCCCACCATAATTCAAAATAATTATGCAACCAACCATACCACTAATAACCAATGCTAATCCCCCATAAATAGGAGAAGGCTTAGAAGAAAAACCTACAAATCCCATAACTAATATTACGCTCAATGCAAACAAAACGTATGTCATTGCTTCCACATGGACTCTAACCATAACTAATGGTACGAAAAACCACCGTTGTATTTCAACTACAAAAGCACCAAATGACCTCAATACGTAAATCTAATCCTATCATAAAAATAATCAATCACTCTCTTGTTGACCTACCTACCCCATCCAACATCTCTATCTGATGGAACTTCGGCTCACTTCTTGCAACTTGCCTAATTCTACAAATCATCACAGGCCTATTCCTAGCAATACACTACTCACCAGACACCTCCTCTGCCTTCTCTTCAATCGCCCACATCACCCGAGACGTAAATTACGGCTGAACCATCCGCTACCTCCACGCCAACGGCGCCTCCATACTATTCATCTGCCTCTTCCTACATGTAGGCCGAGGTCTCTACTACGGCTCGTACCTTCTCTCAAAAACCTGAAATACTGGCATCATACTTCTACTCATAACCATAGCAACAGCCTTCATGGGCTACGTACTCCCATGGGGCCAAATATCATTCTGAGGAGCAACAGTAATCACAAATCTACTCTCAGCAGTACCATACATCGGAACCAACCTCGTCCAATGAGTCTGGGGCGGACCCGCCATTGACAACCCAACTTTAATACGATTCTTTACCCTACACTTCACCCTACCATTCGGCATCGTCGCTCTCACAACCGTACACTTACTATTCTTACACGAAACAGGATCAAACAACCCTTGCGGGATCTCCTCCGACTCAGACAAAATCACCTTCCACCCCTACTACACAATCAAAGATATCCTAGGCCTAGTCCTCCTTCTCCTTGCCCTAATAACACTAACACTATTTTCACCCGACCTTCTAAGCGACCCAGACAACTATATCCCAGCTGACCCACTAAACACCCCCCCACACATCAAGCCAGAGTGATACTTCCTATTCGCATACGCAATCCTACGATCCGTCCCTAATAAACTAGGAGGCGTACTAGCACTCTTCCTGTCAATCCTCATCCTAGCAGTCATTCCCATACTCCACAAATCCAAACAGCAAAGCATAATATTCCGCCCACTTAGCCAATTCCTATTCTGACTCCTAATCACAACCCTACTAACCCTCACCTGAGTTGGGAGCCAACCAGTAATCCAACCTTTTATCACTATCGGCCAAGCAGCATCTGTAATATACTTTACAACTACCCTAATCTTAATACCACTAGCCGCCCAAATCGAGAACAGCTTACTCAAATGAACCTGCCCTTGTAGTATAAGCTAATACACTGGTCTTGTAAACCAGAAATGGATTACTTCCCTAGAGCAATCAGAAAGAAAGCACTTAACTCCACTACCAACACCCAAAACTGGCGTTCTAACTTAAACTACTTTCTGTATTTTATGTTGTATAAGCCCCGTGATATAATCTAGTATTAACCTACCTTTAATGCCACTATGTAATTCGTGCATTACTGCTAGCCAACATGAATAATATATAGTACTATATATGCTTGACTGTACATAAAACATATTCTTACATACTTACCCTACTCTCCCGTCAACATGCTTACAAGCAAGAACACTAATAGACGTCTCAACAGTAACACATAACACAACCCTTCAAAGCCCATGCTCTACCCTACGAATATCAACAGACCAGATCTGAATTAACCGTACAATAGCACATAACGTTGTTCATTGGACGTAGCACATACCATTCGAAAAGTCCTCTTCACCACGGATGCCCCCCCTCACTTAGGAGTCCCTTGTTCACCATCCTCCGTGAAACCAATATCCCGCTCGGGTAATGCTACTCTCCTCGCTCCGGGCCTACAACTCGTGGGGGTAGCTACTAGTGAGCTGTATCCGGCATCTGGTTCTTACCTCAGGGCCATAACCACTAAAATCGCCCACACGTTCCTCTTAAATAAGACATCTCGATGGATCACGGGTCTATCACCCTATTAACCAGTCACGGGAGCTTTCCATGCATTTGGTATCTTTTATCTCTGGTCTGCATGCAACCCCATCGCAGAATGCTGACTCCCACCCCATCCCGTCCTGAATGCGCCTGTCTTTGATTCCTAGTACATACCATTATTTACCGCACCTACGTTCAATATCCCAGTCCCCCGCGGAGTTATTAAGGTGCTATTCAGTCCATGCTTGTAGGACATAACAATAACCAACTCCACCCCCCCCCCCACCAAAAACAAAATTCTACTCAAACCCCCCCCCCATCTCCAGTCTTTGCCTCAAACCCACTCTTGCCAAACCCCAAAAACAAAAGTCTTGGCCTACCCAACCAGAGCTTACATTTTCATCTTTTAGGTATGCACAACTCCAACTGCCATCCCCTCAACTGACACAAACTTACTTCACCAAACACTCTTCATACCAACTTACAACCCTCCACCCATTATCAAATCCACTCTTCCCCCCGAAAGAAATTACCACACAACCACACCCATGCTGACGTTTATGTAGCTTAAACCCACTTAAAGCAAGACACTGAAAATGCCTAGATGGGTTCGCACACCCCATAAACAAATAGGCTTGGTCCTGGCCTTTCTATTGACTCTTAGCAAGATTACACATGCAAGTATCCCCGCTCCGGTGAAGACGCCCCCCCCCCCATCAACATAACCAACGTGACCAAGAGGAGCAAGTATCAAGCACGCACATGCAGCTCAAAACACTTTGCCTAGCCACACCCCCACGGGAGACAGCAGTGACAAATCTTTAGCAATGAACGAAAGTTTAACTAAGCTATGCTATACTGGGGTCGGTCAATTTCGTGCCAGCCACCGCGGTTATACGATTAACCCTAGCCAATAGAAACCGGCGTAGAGGGTGTTTTAGATCTAATCTAATAAAGCTAAACCCCATCTAAACTGTAAAACTCTAGCTAACGTAAAATAAACTACGAAAGTGGCTTTATAATTTCTGAACACACAATAGCCAGGGCCCAAACTGGGATTAGACACCCCACTATGCTTGGCCTTAAACCTCAATAGTTAAAACAACAAAACTATTCGCCAGAATACTACAAGCAACAGCTTAAAACTCAAAGGACTTGGCGGTGCTTCATATCCCCCTAGAGGAGCCTGTTCCATAATCGATAAACCCCGATCCACCCCACCCTCTCTTGCTCAGTCTATATACCGCCATCTCCAGCAAACCCTGATGAAGGCTACGAAGTGAGCGCAAATGCCCTTCCCCGCAAAGACGTTAGGTCAAGGTGTAACCTATGAGACGGTGAAAATGGGCTACATTTTCTACTTCAGAAAACCCCACGATAGCTCTTATGAAATCTAAGAGCCCAAGGAGGATTTAGCAGTAAATTAAGAATAGAGTGCTTAATTGAACTAGGCCATAAAGCACGCACACACCGCCCGTCACTCCCCTCAAATATACTTGAGGAATATCTTAACTAAATGCCCTAACATTTATATAGAGGGGATAAGTCGTAACACGGTAAGTGTACTGGAAGGTGCACTTGGACAAATCAAGGTATAGCTTAACATAAAGCATCTGACTTACACTCAGAAGATCTCAGCATCGCTTGATGCCTTGAGCTAACGCTAGCTCCAAGCATAACCAACACTAATACCAAACTCGCACATACACCAAATCATTAACCCGTATAGAGTATAGGCGATAGAAATTTTAGCCTGGCGCCATAGATACAGTACCGTAAGGGAAAGATAAGAAAACCATCCAAGCACAAAATAGCAAGGACTAACCCCTGTACCTTTTGCATAATGAATTAGCTAGTAACAATTTCACAAAGAGAACTAAAGCCAAATTTCCCGAAACCAGACGAGCTACCCAAAAACAGCTAAAAGAGCGCACCCGTCTATGTGGCAAAATAGTGGGAAGATTCCTGGGTAGAGGTGACAAGCCTACCGAGCCTGGTGATAGCTGGTTATCCAAGATAGAATCTTAGTTCAGCCTTAAGTTTACCCACAGAATAACCTAATCCCCCTGTAAACTTAATTGTTAGTCTAAAGAGGGACAGCTCTTTAGACACTAGGAAAAAACCTTACATAGAGAGTAAAAGCCCCCGTTACCATAGTTGGCCTAAAAGCAGCCATCAATTAAGAAAGCGTTCAAGCTCAACGTTAACCACCTAAAAAAATCCCAAACATGCTATTGAACTCCTCATATCACATTGGATTAATCTATCACTCCATAGAAGCAATAATGCTAGTATAAGTAACATGAACTCCCTCTCCCCACTGCATAAGCCTAAATCAGACCGAAAAATCTCGCTGATACTTAACAGCCCAGTACTAACAAACACAAACAAGCCCGTACTACTTTTACTGTTAATCCAACACAGGCATGCTTTAAGGAAAGGTTAAAAAAAGTAAAAGGAACTCGGCAAACTTAACCCCGCCTGTTTACCAAAAACATCACCTCTAGCATTACCAGTATTAGAGGCACTGCCTGCCCAGTGACATACGTTTAACGGCCGCGGTACCCTGACCGTGCGAAGGTAGCATAATCACTTGTTCTTTAAATAGGGACTCGCATGAATGGCAACACGAGGGTTTAACTGTCTCTTACTTTTAACCAGTGAAATTGACCTATCCGTGAGGAGGCGGATATAGAACAATAAGACGAGAAGACCCTATGGAGCTTTAATTTACTAATGCAACTAAGAATCATATAAATCCACGGACTTTAAAACTTCTACACCTGCATTAAAAATTTTGGTTGGGGCGGCCTCGGAGCATAGGCAAACCTCCGAATAATTCATGCCGAGGCCTCACAAGCCAAAGCGAACTAATATTCACAATTGACCCAATAATTTGATCAACGGAACAAGTTACCCTAGGGATAACAGCGCAATTCTATTCTAGAGTCCATATCAACAATAGAGTTTACGACCTCGATGTTGGATCAGGACATCCTAATGGTGCAGCAGCTATCAAGGGTTCGTTTGTTCAACGATTAAAGTCCTACGTGATCTGAGTTCAGACCGGAGCAATCCAGGTCGGTTTCTATCTATTCTACATTTCTCCCTGTACGAAAGGACAAGAGAAATAAGGCCCACTTCACAAAGCGCCTTCACCATATAAATGACTTAGTCTTAATTTATCAAAATATTATACACCCCACCCAAGAGCAGGGTTTGTTAAGATGGCAGAGCCCGGTAATTGCATAAAACTTAAAACTTTACAGTCAGAGGTTCAACCCCTCTTCTTAACACCATGACCACAATAAACCTCCTACTTCTTATTATATCCACACTAACTGCCATGGCGTTCCTTACACTCGTTGAGCGAAAGCTACTAGGACATATACAACTACGCAAGGGGCCTAACGTTGTAGGTCCCTACGGATTACTACAACCATTCGCCGATGCAATAAAACTCTTTACTAAAGAACCCCTAAAACCCTCAACATCCAGCACTACCCTTTATATCACGGCACCCGCTCTGGCCTTTTCCATTGCCCTCCTCCTGTGAACTCCCCTCCCTATACCCAACCCTCTAATTAACTTTAACCTAGGACTTCTATTCATCCTAGCCACATCCAGCCTAACCGTCTACTCTATCCTATGATCTGGATGAGCATCAAACTCAAACTACGCTCTAATTGGAGCTCTACGAGCCGTCGCCCAAATAATCTCATACGAAGTTACCCTCACCATCATTCTGCTCTCAGTCTTACTAACAAGTGGCTCATTCAACCTCAACATACTCATTACAACACAAGAACACCTCTGACTCATCCTACCATCATGGCCACTAGCTATAATATGATTTACCTCTACACTAGCAGAAACAAACCGAACCCCCTTCGACCTCATGGAAGGCGAATCAGAACTAGTATCAGGCTTCAACATTGAGTATTCCACAGGTCCATTCGCCCTATTCTTCATAGCCGAATACATAAACATTATCATAATAAACGCCCTAACAACTACAATCTTTCTAGGCACATCCTATTCTACTCACTCACCAGAGTTATTCACAACATGCTTTACCATTAAAACACTCCTCTTGACTTCCTTATTTCTATGAATCCGAGCAGCATACCCCCGATTCCGCTACGATCAACTCATACACTTACTATGAAAAAGTTTCCTCCCACTTACACTAGCACTCCTCATATGAAGTACCTCAATACCTATCGCAACGTCCAGCATTCCCCCCCAAACCTAGAAATATGTCTGATAAAAGAGTTACTTTGATAGAGTAAACAATAGAGGCCCCAACCCTCTTATTTCTAGGATTGCAGGCGTCGGACCTACTCCTGAGAACCCAAACTTCTCCGTGCTACCCCTCACACTCTACCCTACAGTAAGGTCAGCTAAATAAGCTATCGGGCCCATACCCCGAAAATGTTGGTCATATCCTTCCCGTACTAATCAACCCACTAGCCCAACTTATTATCTACACCACAGTAATCATAAGCACACTCATTGCAATACTAAGCTCACACTGATTCCTCACCTGAGCAGGCCTAGAAATAAACATATTAGCCTTCATCCCAACCCTAATCAAAAAGACAAACCCCCGCTCCACAGAAGCAGCTACCAAATATTTCCTAGCACAATCCACTGCATCCATAATCCTCATAATAGCAATTATTTCCAACAACTTACTATCAGGACACTGAACAGTAACAAACTATACGAACCAATTCCCATCCCTGATAATAATAATCGCCCTTATCATAAAACTAGGAATAGCTCCCTTCCACTTTTGAGTTCCAGAAGTCACCCAAGGAACACCACTAACCTCTGGCCTACTCCTCCTCACATGACAAAAACTAGCCCCTATTTCTATCATGTACCAAATCCACCCATCAGCCAACACCTGCATTCTACTAATCCTCTCAACCCTATCTATTGCAGTAGGCAGTTGAGGAGGCCTCAATCAAACACAATTACGCAAAATCCTAGCATATTCCTCAATCACCCACACAGGCTGAATAATAAAAACACTAGTATATAACCCAACCGTCACAACCCTTTATTTAATTATCTATATTATCTTAACAACTACAATATTCCTAACTCTCAACCTAAACTCAAGCACGACAACTCTCATACTATCCAATATCTGAAACAAATCAACCTATCTAATACCACTAATGACATCCACCCTTCTATCCTTAGGAGGCTTACCTCCCCTAACTGGCTTCCTACCCAAATGAATCACCATCCAAGAACTCACAATAAATGACAACTTTATCATCCCCACCATCATAATCACCATAACTCTACTCAACCTATATTTCTACATACGCCTAATCTACACCGTCTCCCTAACACTACTTCCCACACCTAACAATACAAAAATAACATGACAACTTGAAAATACAAAACCCATACTCCTCATCCCCACACTCACTATCATCTCCACCCTCCTACTACCAATCTCCCCCTTAATTCTATCTATTCCCTAGAAATTTAGGTTAAACAAGACCAAGGACCTTCAAAGCCCTTAGCAAGTAGAATTACTTAATTTCTGAGACACATAAGGACTACAGACACCAACTCTGCATCAACTGAACGCAAGTCAATCACTTTAATTAAGCTAAGCCCTCACTAGGTCAATGGGACTCGAACCCACAAAAATTCAGTTAACAGCTAAACACCCTAACCAACTGGCCTTGACCTACTTCTCCCGCCGCGGGGAAAAAAGGCGGGAGAAGCCCCGGCAGAAATCTAAAACTGCTCCCTTGAATTTGCAATTCAATGTGAAAATCACCTCGAGGCTGGTAAAAAGAGGATTAGACCTCTGTCTTTAGGTTTACAGCCTAATGCCTACTCAGCCATTCTACCCCTTCCTTTTTTCCACTCATGCTCGTCAACCGTTGGCTGTTTTCAACAAACCATAAAGACATTGGAACTTTATATCTATTATTTGGTGCATGAGCCGGAGTTATAGGCATGGCTTTAAGTCTTCTCATTCGAGCTGAACTAGGCCAACCCGGTAACCTACTAGGCAACGACCACATCTACAACGTTATTGTAACGGCCCACGCATTCGTCATAATCTTTTTCATGGTCATACCTATTATAATTGGGGGCTTCGGGAATTGATTAGTACCTCTAATAATTGGTGCTCCCGATATAGCATTCCCCCGTTTAAACAACATAAGCTTCTGACTCCTTCCCCCTTCTTTCCTACTACTAATGGCATCAACCGTAGTAGAGGCCGGTGCTGGAACAGGTTGAACAGTATACCCTCCCCTATCAGGAAACTTTTCCCACCCAGGAGCCTCCGTGGACCTAGTCATCTTCTCTCTTCACCTGGCAGGCATCTCCTCCATCCTAGGAGCTATCAACTTCATTACCACTATTATCAACATAAAGCCCCCTGCAATATCCCAGTATCAAACCCCCTTGTTTGTTTGATCAATCTTAATCACAGCAATCCTCCTACTCCTCTCCCTACCAGTCTTAGCCGCCGGCATTACTATATTATTAACAGATCGCAACTTCAATACTACTTTCTTTGACCCTGTTGGAGGAGGAGACCCTATTCTGTACCAACACCTGTTTTGATTCTTCGGCCACCCTGAAGTCTATATCCTCATTCTCCCTGGATTCGGGATAATTTCCCACATTGTAACCCACTACTCTGGAAAAAAGGAACCGTTTGGATATATGGGCATAGTCTGAGCTATAATATCAATTGGTTTTCTAGACTTTATTGTGTGAGCCCATCATATATTTACAGTTGGCATGGACGTAGACACGCGGGCCTACTTTACTTCTGCCACCATAATTATTGCAATCCCTACGGGTGTTAAAGTTTTTAGCTGGCTTGCCACACTCCACGGGGGTAATATCAAATGATCCCCTGCAATATTCTGAGCCCTAGGCTTTATTTTTCTATTCACTGTAGGAGGCCTAACCGGCATTATCTTGGCAAACTCATCCCTAGACATTGTACTACACGACACATACCACGTCGTTGCCCACTTCCACTATGTTTTATCAATGGGAGCCGTCTTCGCCATCATAGGAGGCTTTATCCACTGATTTCCTTTATTTTCAGGTTATACATTAAACCAAACCTACGCCAAAGCCCACTTCATCGTTACATTTGTGGGTGTAAATCTAACCTTTTTCCCACAACACTTCCTTGGCTTATCCGGAATACCCCGACGCTACTCTGATTACCCCGATGCCTATACCACATGAAATACCTTATCATCTATAGGCTCCTTTATCTCACTAACAGCAACAATCCTAATAATCTATATAATCTGAGAAGCTTTCGCCTCAAAACGTAAAGTACTGCTGACCGAACAATCCTCCACTAGCCTAGAGTGATTAAATGGATGTCCCCCACCCCACCACACATTTGAAGAACCAGCCTATATTAAACTAAGCGAAAAAGGAGAGAGTCGAACTCCCTAAAACTGGTTTCAAGCCAGCCTTATAGCCCCTACAACTTTTTCAACAAGATATTAGAAAAATTATTTCATAGCTTTGTCAAAGCTAGGTCGTAGGTTAAGCCCTATATATCTTGCATGGCTCATCCAGTTCAACTAGGCCTACAAGATGCCACATCCCCTGTCATAGAAGAACTAGTTACTTTTCACGATCATGCCCTTATAGCCATACTTTTAATTAGCTTTTTAATCTTATACGCCCTATCCGCAACACTCACAACAAAACTAACCAACACTAACATCACGGACGCCCAAGAAATAGAAACCATCTGAACCATTTTACCTGCAGTTATCTTAGTCCTAATCGCCCTCCCATCTCTGCGCATCTTATATATAACAGACGAAATCAACAACCCTTCCTTTACTATTAAATCAATCGGACACCAATGATACTGAACCTACGAATATACTGATTATGGGGGCCTAATCTTCAACTCTTATATACTACCCCCATTATTCCTAAATCCAGGTGACCTTCGACTTCTAGAAGTTGACAATCGAGTGGTCCTTCCAATTGAAGCCCCTGTCCGTATAATGATTACATCTCAAGACGTTCTACACTCATGAACTATCCCTACATTAGGCCTAAAAACAGATGCAGTACCCGGACGCTTGAACCAAACTGTATTTACAGCCACACGACCAGGCGTCTATTGTGGGCAATGCTCAGAAATTTGCGGCGCAAACCACAGCTTCATACCAATCGTCGCAGAGCTAATCCCACTAAAAATTTTTGAAATAGGACCTGTGTTCACCCTGTAATCCCCAAGACACTTTGCAGACCCACTGTACAGCTATCTCAGCATTAACCTTTTAAGTTAAAGATTGAGGGCATGCCCTCTGCAGTGAGATGCCCCAACTGGACACATCCACATGATCCACTACTATCATAACAATACTTCCCACACTATATCTTATTACACAATTAAAGCTGCTAAGTACAAACTACTACCAACCCCCCTCACAAAAACTTTGGATGCAAAATATTCTTTAAAGAAAAGAAACAACAAATAGAAACAAAATAATAATTTTAAAATGCAAATTAAAATGTGGCATAATAGCTATTTACATATAATTTACATTATATTCAGTATTATAAGTGATCTAGAGATGACTTAAAGTATACAGGAGAATGTGCATAGGTTTCATGCAAATACTATGCCATTTTATATAAAGAACTTAAACATCCATGGATTTTGGTATCTGCAGAGATATTAAGGGATGACTGCATTGCTGTCAGTTATGAAAATCAAGAATCCCACCCATTAGTTCCTCAAAGAAAAAAACTTGCAGCATATTTCTTAGAACTGCTTTAGATATATCTTAGGTAATTAAGTTAAAGCTTGTAAAATATTGCCTCCAGATGGTAAATTAACTCTTTTTGAAATTAACATTTTAATAAATTACTCATGTTGGGAAAATAAGAATATAGGCTTAAGTAGATTTAAACTTAAACTTTCCCTTCAATTCTTTTACCAAGATTACTAATATTCCCTAAAGAACTATTAATTTTCTAATTTGTTCATTTTTGTTACTTAATATACCAGTGGGAATACTGTATCTTTGGCCGTGTCTAGACATACAGATGGTTTTGATAAATTCATTTGAGAAGAGGTTGAGTTCAGGGAAATGGCCAATTAATTTCTTTAAACTGAACATATTTTCTTCTAAAGAATTTTACAAAATCATCTTGACTAAATTATTCACCTTTCAACTGGTTATTTTGGCACTATGTAGCCCAGAAAGTTCTTGTTCAAGGATGAGAGTCTGATATTAGTTCCACAGATACTTGACGGAGTCCTGCCTTTTGGGGAATGGAGAAAAGCTTTCTTTTAACTACCATAAGGTGGAATATTACCAAACACACAGTCTATCATTTTCACAAGGAAAATCATATCCAAAAATCTAAGCACCATTTTATTTCTAGAGGAAATAGATGTTGTTGAGGAGGCCACCTAGGATTTATTCTTTGAACTATACACTAGAAAAATCTTTAAATCAGGACAAATAATAATCATGATGACTAAAGGTGCAGCTTTCTTATGTGGCAAAAAGTAATGCTTCCTTTGCTGCTATCAAAAGATGAGATTCAGAAAATAACAAGACTTGCTACGCACCTCTTGAAAGATACAGATA
This sequence comes from Theropithecus gelada, assembly GCF_003255815.1. Classification (NCBI taxonomy): domain Eukaryota; kingdom Metazoa; phylum Chordata; class Mammalia; order Primates; family Cercopithecidae; genus Theropithecus; species Theropithecus gelada. The sequence continues at coordinate 139,580,576 of NC_037669.1, forward strand.
CAATTATCTCTTGTTTACTTTATCAGACATATTTCTGGATTATAAATTGAGAAAGAGTATGCATTGCTTACTCATGATCCTAGAACACACTCATGCTTGTTCCTTTACTCATTCACTTATTCAACAAATGTGAGAATAAATATTTGGTGAGCAACTACCATGTGGCAGTTCAAAATTAAATGAACAATTTATAGAAATCTTATATAATTCTCAGAATAATTCTATAACATAAGAAACTGGAGCCCAATAAAATTACATAATTCATGCAAAGTCCCACACTCTCCTTAATGACACAGCCAAGATAGAAACAATTTCCTCTGACTGTAGGACATTTGTTTTCTACTTTGCTAACATTTCTTTAAAGACATTATTTTATTTTAATTACAAAATATTTTATACATTCAGAAAAAAATAAAAACAGCATGTCATCCAAGAACCAAATTTAAGAGAAATTAACACTTCACCATATTTGCTTCAGATCTTTTTAAAAAAAGAAATTGTATGTTATACATGCTACAGATTTAGCTATAACTATTTTCGCTTCCTGATTTCCTAGAAGTATCCACTGTCCTATAAACACTTTATATCATTCCTATGAATGTTATAGTAGCCAGTGCCTATGTATTTATGCATAGTAATATTGTTTTTTGCGTTTAAATGTACATATATTCATGTGACAAATCTGCAACTTCCTTATGTAAACAATATGCTACCTTCGCCTCGCGGCCGCTGAGACATGAAGCTCTCGAGGCTCCTCCCGCTCCGGGTGGGCGCTCTCCCTCGCTCTCCTCGCCCTCTGCCCCGGCCCCGGCCCCGCGCCCGCCATGGAGAAGACTGAGCTGATCCAGAAGGCCAAGCTGGCCCAGCAGGCCGAGCGCTACGACGACATGGCCACCTGCATGAAGGCAGTGACCAAGCAGGGCGCCGAGCTGTCCAAAGAGGAGGGCAACCTGCTCTCCGTGGCCTATAAGAACGTGGTCCGGGGCCGCAGGTCCGCCTGGAGAGTGATCTCGAGCATCCAGCAGAAGACCTACCCCTCCGACAAGAAGTTGCAGCTGATTAAGGACTATCGGGAGAAAGTGGAGTCCGAGCTGAGATCCATGTGCACCACGGTCCTGGAATTGTTGGATAAATATTTAATAGCCAATGCAACTAATTCAGAGAGTAAGGTCTTCTATCTGAAAATGAAGGGTGATTACTTCCGGTACCTTGCTGAAGTTGCATGTGGTGACGATCGAAAACAAACGATACATAATTCCTGAGGAGCTTACCAAGAGGCATTTGATATAAGCAAGAAAGAGATGCAACCCACACACCCAATCCGCCTGGGGCTCGCTCTTAACTTTTCTGTATTTCACTATGAGATTCTTAATAACCCAGAGCTTGCCTGCATGCTGGTTAAAACGGCTTTTGATGAGGCCATTGTTGAACTTGGTACACTGAATGAAGACTCATACAAAGACAGCACCCTCATCTTGCAGTTGCTGAGAGACAACCTAACACTTTGGACATCAGACAGTGCAGGAGAAGAATGTGATGCGGCAGAAGGGGCTGAAAACTAAATCCATACAGGGTGTCATCCTTCTTTCCTTCAAGAAACCTTTTTACACCTCTCCATTCCTTATTCCACTTGGATTTCCTATAGCAAAGAAACCCATTCATGTGTATGGAATCAACTGTTTATAGTCTTTTCACACTGCAGCTTTGGGAAAACTTCATTCCTTGATTTGTGTTTGTCTTGGCCTTCCTGTTGTGCAGTACTGCTGTAGAATAGTACTAATAGCTTCATTTCATAAAAACATAAGTAACTCCCAAACACTTATGTAGAGGACTAAAAATGTATCTGGTATTTAAGTAATCTGAACCAGTTCTGCAAGTGACTGTGTTTTGTATTACTGTGAAGATAAGAAAATGTAGTTAATTACAATTTAAACAGTGTTCCACATAACTTCTTAATTTCTACATTCCCTCCCTTACTCTTCAGGGATTTCCTTTCAATAAGCAACATTTCCATGCTCTTAATGTATTCCTTTTTAGTAGGAATCCGGAAGTATTAGATTGAATGGAAAAGCACTTGCCATCTCTGGCTAGGGGTCACAAATTGAAATGGCTCCTATATCACATAAGGAGGTCTTGTATATCTGTGGCAACAGGGAGTTTCCTTATTCACTCTTTTTTTGCTGCTGTTTAAGTTGCCAACCTCCCTTCCCAATAAAAATTCTCTTACACCTCCTACCTTTGTAGTTCTGGTATTCACTTTTCTATGTGATAGAAGGAGCATGTTGCTGCCAGAATACAAGCATTGCTTTTGGCAAATTAAAGTGCATGTCATTTCTTAATATACTAGAAAGGGGAAATAAAGTACACAAGTCCAAGTCTAAACCTTTAGTACTTTTCCATGCAGATTTGTGCACATGTGAGAGGGTGTCCAGTTTGTCTAGCGATTATTATTTAGAGAGTTGGACCACTATTGTGTGTTGCTAATCATTGACTGTAGTCCCCAAAAAGCCTTGTGAAAATGTTATGCCCTATGTAACAGCAGAGTAGCATAAAATAAAATTACATTTTATAAACCAAAAAAAAAAAAATGCTACAAATCTGCAACTTCTGTTTTCATTTGATATTATATCTATCAGGCATCCTTTTGATATATGAATATCTGATTATTTATTCTTTAACCAATACATTTTGTTGGCATGCATTTAAAATTTTTCAAATGCCTATATTTTGACCATCAAGTTTTACAACTTATTACAATTTAATTCCAATTTTGTTGAGAGTTTCTTGGTGGCCAATGCATGTTTGTTTTTTAAAAGATTTTGTGCTTGGGAATAATGTGTTCTCTGTTTCATGCACATTTCATGTATGGCTATTATATAAAGCTTATGAATTGTATGGTTCAAATTCTCTATCTTGAAACCAAATTTTTGTCTGCTTAAGCAACTAATTTTTAAAATTATATGAAGTAGTTAAAAATATTTCTCTATGGTTGCATATCTATCCATTTCTATTTATAATTTTTACTGCATGTATATTGTAGTATGTTGCTAGGGTCATATAGCATCAAAATCATTTCTTCCTTTTATCATGTAACGTCCTGTAATCCATAATAATGTACTGAATTTAAAATCTGTTTTTTGTAATCTTTTGTAACATTGTTATTACTATCTTTTATAAACAAGGAATAGCTGAATTTTATAGTTTTAACCAAAGTGAGAATTTGCTTTACCCTGTGATTTCATCTGTTTGTGTTTATGATGGTTCCTTGTAGTAGATGTATTACTCTCATATTATTGTGTGCCATTTAACAATGTTTTTCCTTTTTCATTATTTTTTTCCTCCATTTTATTAGATCGATCAGTATCCTTAATTCTATTTTTATTCCTTAATGTTTTAAAAATACACACACTTCTATTCACAATAGCAAAGACATGGAATCAACCTAAAGGCCCATCAATGGTAGAATGGATAAAGAAAATGTGGTACATGTACACCATGGAACACGATGCAGCCATGAAAAAGAATGAGATCGTATCCTTTGCAAGAACATGGATGGAGCTGCAGGTCATTATCCTTAGCAAACTAAGCAGTAACAGAAGACCAAATACTACATGTTCTCACTCATAAGTGGGAGCTAAATGATGAGAACATATGGCCACATACATGGGAGCAATAGATCCTGGGGACAACCAGAAGGTGGAGGGTGGGAGGAGGGAGAAGATCAAGAAAATTAACTAATAAGTACTAGGGTTAATACCTGGATGATGAAATAATCTGTATAACAAACCCTCATGACATGAGTTTACCTATGTAACAAACCCACTCATGTAACCCTGAATTTACAAGTGAAAAAAATATACATACTGTAACTGAAAAGCTTTAAGTTAAATCAACAATATTACCCACTGAATAACAATGAGAACTTTTATTTACTTTGATTCTTATTATAGCCTTTTCCATTGTTCATATTGATCATGTACCATCATGCAGAGTGGGAGTTAACACTGTAAGTGAAAAGAAATGTAAAGGTGTTATGCAGAGATGAACAGAGGTACAGAAAGGAGACAAAATCCTGATGGTATTTCAGTTGTTTGCTCTAGCTAATTCCTCAGGTTCGGTAGAATTCTCTTCCTTGGGCTCTATAAAAAACAGTATCACATAATAAGTCCTGCTCTTTGATTAAATTAGTACGAGTAGAATCTATGTCCCTTGAATAAAATTAGATTTTTGTCACCTTTAAACTAAAACAGAGAGCAAAAGAAAAATAACAGCAAGTAATTAGGTGAAGTTAGAGATAGCACATCTACACAAAATAAATACTTGGATACCATGTACAATTCCTAGAGATGGTCCAAAATTTGGCTGTAATATTTCTAGATACTTAAGAGTAAAGTAAGATCATCTTAAAGATATGTTAGTGTCCATAACATAAAATGTGTTAGTTGCTTAAAAAAAAATCAGGTTATCCAGTTACTATCACCTGGGGAAAAAATGTTCTACAGCGAATCATAAAGCAACTACCATGTCATGTGGAAAACTCTGTAATAAAAAATAATCCCTATAAATATCTGAGTTGTGACTTCGATTATCCTTGTATTAAGTTAATGTGGTACATTTGTTAGTATGATTTGAACCAAGATAAAGTTGGGACTAATTAGAGGTATAAGTCATTTGTTCTCATAACACAGTTTCTGTTAAATTCAAATGGAAGAGCACTCAAAGTTCTAACAGTAAAAACTCTAAAGGCGTATTTATGAAGCTAATAAACAAACACCATTGGAATGTGAGTTCTAGCAATAAAAACAGACATGCTTGACCGGGCACAGTGGCTCAAGCCTGTAATCCCAGCACTTTGGGAGGCCGAGGCGGGAAGATCATGAGGTCAGGAGATCGAGGCCATCCTGGCTAATGCGGTGAAACCTCATCCCTACTAAAAATACAAAAAATTAGCCGGGCGTGGTGGCACGTGCCTGTAATTCTAGCTACTCAGGAGGCTGAGGCAGGAGAATCACTTGAACCCAGTAGGTGGAGGTTGCAGTGAGTCGAGATCCTGCCACTGAAGCCTTCGTGACAGAGCAACACTCTGTCTCAAATATATATATATATATATATATATATATATATATATATATATATATCTTTAACATATCAATTGTCTACTTATCCTCTATGTATGATGTATCTCTCCATGGCAGAAGACTGTAGAGAATAAAATACATAAATTAAATTTAAAGTTAAAGAATATTTTAAAAATACTAATTCTAATAAAAATATTAGAATATATGTGAAAAATTCAGAGAAAAATTTACAGCTAACATCTAATAGATCAGGAAAGAATGAGATTAATTTAGGTCCAACTTTAATGTTATTTAAATGTTTTCTAAGCAAAGAAAAAACTTTTAGATTTTTAGAAAAAGCCAGCAAAATATTTATTTGAAAACTTAACAAAAATAGCATTAACAATGGAAGAGTATAGACCAATTTCAGATATGGAATCAAATATAACAAAATAAAGCATTAACTTATTAAAATGTATTATATTACATAAGTGGAATTTATCTAGGAGTGCAAAGATGATTCATTTCCAAGAAATCTATTACTATAACTCATCATACTAGATAAAAAAGTGAAATAATAATATCCAAAGATACTGAAAATCAGCAAAATTCTATGTGTTTTGAAGAAAACTGTTAACATGAGATGAGGAGATATAAATAACTTCTATGCACATATTAAGAATATATATGTGTGTGTGTATATGTACTTACGTGTGTGTGTATATGTACTTTTGTGTGTGTATATATATATATGTGTATATATATGTGTGTATATATACACACACACACACATATGAAGAGATACACATTCATCTATCTATCTATCTACCTACCTACCTATATCTATCTATCTAATCTACTTATCTATCTATCTAATGAGTTATGGTAAATGCCAATCCAAATGCAAGAATCATACTTAAGAGCTACAAACTGAAAACATTTCTTTTAAATTCAGAAATAATGGAAAGATTGCATCATTGCAGCTATCTTTCTTATCTATATAAGTTTAAGGGGTATAAGTGCAGTTTTGTTACGTGGATATACTGGGAGGTAGTGAAGTCTAGCTTTTAGTTTAATCATCACCTGAATAATGCATATTGTATCCATTAAGTAATTTCTCATCCTTCACCCCCTCCCACTCTTCCATCCTCCTGAGTCTCCAATGTCTATTATTCCACACTGTATGTCCGTGTGTACACATCATTTAGCTTCCATTTATAAGTGGGCGCATATGGTATTTGGCTTTCTGTTTCTGAGTTGTTTCATTTAAGATAATGGTAATCAGTTCCATCCATCTTGCTTCAAAATACATGATTGCTTTCTTTCTTATGACTGAATAGTATTCCATTATAGAAAGATAGAAAATAGATAGATGATAGATAGATAGATAGATACCACATTTTCTTTATCCAACTGTCTATTGATACTTAGTTGATTCCATATCTTTGCTATTGTGAATAGTGCTGTAACATACAACTGCAAGTATCTTTTTGATATAATTATTTATTTTATTTTTGAGTAGATACCCAGTAGTGGGACTTCTGGATCAAATAGTAGTTCTATTTTTAGTTCTTTGAGAAATATCCATATAGTTTTCCAGAGAGGTTGTACTAATTTACATTCCCACCGACAGTGTATAAGGGTTGCCTTGCATTCATGCCAACACCTGTTGTTTTTTTAAATTTTTAATAATCACCCTTCTGACAGGTATAAGATGACATCTCCCTGTGGTTTTAGTTTACATTTCTCTGATGATAGTGATGTTGAGCATTTTTTATGTTAGTTGATCATTTGTATGTCTTCTTTTGAAAAATGTCTATTCATGTCCTTTGCCCACTTTTTAATGGGATTATTTGTTTTGCTGCTGTTGTCATTTGAATTCCTTGAAAATTCTGGATCAGTCACCAGTCAGATGCACAGTTTCCAAATGTTTTCTCCCATGATGCAGGTTGCTGTTCACATTGTGGATTACTTATTTGGATGTGTAGAAACTTTCTAGTTTAATTACGTCCTATTTGTCTATTTTTGTTTTCACTGCTTGTGCTTTTGAGGTCTTAATCATGAATTCATTGTCTAGACCAATGTCCACAAAAGTATTCCTTAGGTTTTCCTTAGGTATTTTAAGAGTTTCAGGTCTTACATTTAAGTCTTTTATCTATTTTGAGTTGACTTTTGTATATTGTGAGAGATACGGGTCCAGTTTTATTCTTCTGCATATGACAATCCAATTTTCCCAGCACCATTTATTGAAAAAGGCATCCTTTCCTCAGTGCATATTTTTGTCACTTTTGTGAAATATCAGTTAGCTGTAGATATGTGGCTTTATTTCTGGGTTTTCTATTTTGTACCATTGATTAGGTATCTATTTTATGCTACTGGTTTTTGTACATTGATTTCATATCCTGAAACTTTGTTAAATTCATGTATCAAATCTAAGAGTTTTTGGAGGAGTCTTTAGCGTTTTCTAGATCATATTGCTAGCGAACAGAAATAATTTCACTTCCTCTTTTCCAATTTGGATGCTTTTTATTTCTTTCTCTTTCCTGGTTGCTTTGGCCATGCTGCTTTGATTACTATAGCCATGTAGTATAATTTGAGTTTACATAATGTAATGCTTTTAACTTTGTTCTTTTTACTTAGAATTACTTTGACTATTTGGGCTCTTTTCTGGTTCCATATGAATTTTAGATTTTTTTCCTAATTCTGTGAAAAATAATATTGGTATTTTGATAGAGATTGCATTGAATCTGTATATTGCTTTGGGCAGTGTGGTCATTTTAACAATATTCTTCCAATCTGTGAAGATGGGATGTTTTTCCATTTCTTTGTGTCATCTACAATTTATTTTGTCAGTGTTTTGTAGTTTTCTTTGCAAATATATTTCACCTCTCTGGTTAAATAAATTCCAGATTTTTTTTTTTTGTAGCTATTGTAAATGGGCTTGCCTTCTTGATTTGGTTCTGAGTTTGATTGTTCTGAGTGTATAGGAATGCTACTGGTTTTTGTACATTGATTTTGCATCCTGAAACTTTGTTAAATTCATTTATCAAATCTAAGAGTTTTTGGAGGAGTCTTTAGGGTTTCTAGATCATACTGCTAGTGAACGGAAATAATTTGACTTCCTCTTTTCCAATTCAGATGCTTTTTATTTCTTTCTCTTTCCTGGTTGCTTTGGCTAGGACTTCCAGTAATATGTTGATAGGAGAGGTGAAAATAGGCATCCTTGTCTTGTTCCTATCCTTAGGGGGATTGCTTTAAACATTTTTCCCCATTCATTATGATGTTGGCTGTGAGCTTGTCATATATGGCCTTTATTATTTTGAGCTATGTACCTTCTATGCCTAGTTTGCTGAGGATTTTTATCATGAAGGGATGCTGAATTCTATCAAATGTTATTTCTGAATCTATTGAGATGATCATGTGGTTTTACTCTATATTCGTTTATGATGAATCACATATATTGATCTGCATATGTTGAACCATCTTTTCATCCTTGGAATCAAACCCACATGATTATAGTGTATTATCTTTTTGATGCACTCTTGGATTCGGTTTGGTAACATTTTGCTGAAGTTTTTTGCATCTATGTTCATCAGGAATATTGATCTATAGTTATATTTTTTCCTTGTGTCCTTATCTGTCTTTGTTATCAGGGTGATACTGGCTTATAGAATGAGTTAGGGAGGATTCCCTTCTTCTCAATTTTTTGGAACAGTTTCAACAAGTTTGGTACTAGTTCTCTGATGTTTGATGGAATTTGTACATTGTCCTGGGAATTTTTCGTTTTGTTGGAAGATTTTTTTATTACTGATTCAATCTCACTACTCTTTCTTGGTGTGCTCAGGATTTTAATTTTTTTCTGGCTCAACTTGGGAAATGGTATTTATTTATTTCTTCTGTGTTTTTTAGTTTGTGAGTGTATAATTGTCCATAGTAGTTTCATGATCTTTTGTATTTCTATTGTATCAGTCATAATGTCTCCTTCATTTCTCATAATGTTTGTTTGAATCTCCTCTCTCATTTTTTTTGGTTAGTCTAGCAAACAGTTTATCAATTTTGTTTATCTTTTTAAATAATCATCTTTTCATTTTATTGATCCTTTGGATTTTTCTATCTCAGTTTCATTTATTCATTTAGTTCTGCTATGATCTTTATTATGCCTTTTCTTCTTCTCGCTTTGGTTTTGGTTTCTTCTTGTTTTTATTGTTCCCTGAAGTGCAACCTTATGTTGTTAACTTGTGTTCTATTTTTTTTTTTATGTAGGCTTTTAATGCTATAAGCTTCCCTTTTTGCACAGTTTTTGCTGTATTCCAGAGGTTTTGGTATGTTTTGTCTACATTTTCAATTCATTTCAACAATCTTTAAAATAGCCATCTTAATTTCTTCATTGATTCAAAGATCACTCAAGGGTATGTTATTTAATTTCTACACATGTGTATAGTTTAAAGAGCTCCTCTTGATATTGATTTCTAGTTTCATTCTGCTGTGATCTGAAAATATACTTGATAAAATTTTGTATTTAAAAATTTATCGAGACTTGTTTTTTGGCCTAACATATGGTCAGTCTATGTTGGAGAATGTTTCATGTGCTAATGAAAAGAATGTACATTCTGTGGTTGTTGGATAGAAAGTTCTGTACATGTGTGTTAGGTCCGTTTAGTCTAAAGTCAAATTTAAGGTCAGACGTGGTGGCTCACACCTGTAATCCCAACAGTTTCAGAGGCCGAGGCAGGTGGATGGCTGGAGCCCAGAAATTCGAGACCAGCCTGGTCAACAAGGCAAGATCCCCCACCAAAAATTAGCAGGGCGTGGTGGCAGGTGCATATAATCCCAGCTACTTGCGAGGCTGAGGAAAGAGAATCAATTGAATCTGGGAGGTGGAGGTTGCAGTGAGCTGAGATCGTGCCACTGCACTCCAGCCTGGGTGACAAAGTGAGACTCCATCTCAAAAAAAAAAAAAAAAAAAAGGTCAAATTTAAGTTTTAAATTGTGTTTGTTAATTTTCTGCCTTGATGATTTATCTAGTGCTGTGAGTAGGGTGTTGAAGTCTCCCACTATTATTGTGTTGTTGTCTATCTCTTTCGTTAAGTTAGTAATATTTGTTTTATGAATCTGGGTGCTTTGGTATTGAGTGCATATATATTTGGGATTGTTATATCCTCTTGTTGAATTGTTCCCTTTATCATTATATAATCATCTTTGTCTTTTTTTTTTTTTACTTTCTTTGACTTAAGGTCTGTTTTATCTGATGTAAGTATAGCTACCCCTGCTTGTTTTATGTTTCCGTTTGCATGAAATATTTTTTGTCCATTTATTTACCATCAAGGTGAATTTCTTACAAGCAATATGCAGTTGGTTTCATAAGGTGAATTTCATAAGGTGAATTTAAAATTTCATAAGATGAATTTCTTATAAGCAGTATGCAGTTGGTTTATTTTTTAAAAAATTCATTATTCTAGTCTATATCATTTAAGTATATCATTTAATTCATTTACATACAACATTATACTGATATTTGAGATTGTGTTTCTGGTCATAATGTTAATTGTTATATAGTTGTTTTGTGGATTCTTTGGTTTATTTCTTCCCCCTACGTCTTTGTGGTTTGCTGGAGTTCTGTGATGTTGTCATTTGATTTCTTTCTCTTCTTCCTTTGTGTATAAGACCTGTGGGTTTTTGACTTTCATGTGTTTTTATAATGGCAAATATTGACATTTTGTTTTTGTGTTTAGAACTCTTTAGAGCATTTTTTGCAAGTTTGGTAGAGTGGTGACAAATTCCCTCAGCATTTCCCCATGTAGGAAAGACTATTTAACCTTCATTTATGAATCTTATTCTGCCAGGATAAAAAATTTGTTGTTGACAATTTTTTTTTCTTTAAGCACTCTGAAAACAGTATCCCAGTCTCTTCTGGTTTGTAAGGTTTATTTCTGCTGAGAAGTCCACTGTTAGACTGATGAGATGTCTTTTGTAGGTAACTAGATGTATTTCTCTTGCTGATTTTAGGATTTTTTCCTTCACATTGACTTTAGTCAGTCTGATGACTTTGTGGTATGATGAAGTTTGTCTTGCAATGTATTTTCTAGTGTTTATTGGGCCTCTTGTGTCTAGATGTCTAAATCTCTTGCAAGACTAGGGAAGTACTGGGTGTGGTGGCTCATGCCTGTAATCCCAGCACTTTGGGAGGCTGAGACAGGGAGATTGCTTGAGCCTAGGAGTTAGAAACCAGCCTAGGCAACATGGAAAAACCCCATTTCTACAAAAATATGAAAAATAGAAAAATTAGCTGGGCATGGTGGGGTGCACCTATTGTCCCAGCTAGTCAGGAGGCTGAGGTGAGAGGATCATCTGAGCCCAGGGATGTTGAGGCTGCAGTGAGTCATGATCATGCCATTGCACTCCAGCATGGGGAACAGAGTGAGCCCCTGTCACAAAAAACAACAACAAAAAAACCTAAAAACAAAAATGACTAGGGACGTTTTCACCAATTATTTCCTAAAATAGGTTTTCCAAATTTGTTGCTTTTTTCTTCTCCCTTGGGAATACCAGTGAATTTAAGTTTGGTTGCTTTATGTACTCCTACATTTCTTGAAGGCTTTGTTCATTCTTTTCTATTCTTTTCTCTTTAGTTTTGTCTGACTGGATCAGTTCAAAAGATCTATGTTCCAGTTGTGAGATTCTCTCTTCTACTTGGTTTAGTTAATTGTTGAAGCTTGCAACTGTATTTTGTAATTCTTTCTTTGAATTTTTAATTTCCAGGAGCAGGAGTTCTGTTTTTTTTTCTTTTTTTTTTTTTAATCAGTCTACTTGGTCAATTTCTTGATCATATCCTGAATTGCCTTTCTGATTTCTTTTTATTGGGTTTCAGATTTCTTTTTATTGGTTTTCAGATTTCTCTGCATCTCATTGAGCTTCTTTAAAATCAATATTTTAATTTATTTAGCTGACATTTTACAATGTTTATTTTAGATAGGACCCGTTGTTACAGAGTTAACATGTTCTCTTGGGGATGTCATAGCATCCTGCTTATTCGTATTTCCAATATTATTACGCTGATTTTTTGGCATCTGGAGAATCATTCTCTTCTTATTGTTTTTGAATTTACTTTCATTGGTGTGGGACATTTTTTCTTGAAGGTGTGATTGTGGTGTATGTTAAGTTGGGTCATATGGCTTTACTTCTGTTTATATTCAGTAGTATAGACTTTGTATGATTTCCTTGGATATAAATAGCCTTAGTGTGGTATCTTTCTCAAATGCCAGTTGTAGTATTGAGGTACTGAGCAGGTTGGCATGCTCAAGGTCTCCTGAATAGCAGGAGTGGCATGGGTGGTGGTGGTAGCAGAAGTCACATGAAGCTTGTCTCCTTCTTGAACACTGTGCACTTGCGTTAGCAGATGTTGTAATGGGCTATGCAGATCAACCTCCTGGCTAGCAGGTGGTGCTTACAAGTGACAGTCAAATGCAGTGATGACAGTAGGGTTTATACTTGACCTTCATTAATGAGGAGAAGTACTCTGATGTCCCAGGCAATGGATTGGGCCCTAAAACACTCCATAATCCTGGTCCTGTGCTCTGCCCCCAAGGGAGTTGGGGAGAGAATTGAGGCAGGGCTGGGCCAGGCAAGCCTGCATTTGGGTCCCCTGGTGGTGGATGCAAGCCCCAGCCCCAATAGCGGATGGGGGCAGTCCATGGTCCCTGGAAAAATGCCCCAGCAAGAAGTGGAACAATTGCTGTCGTGCCAAAGACCTAGCACAGAGAAAGAGGGCAGCTAGAGCTCTACAACCTAGCAAGTGGTAGTGAGACCCACTTTATTCCCATGCCTCCAGCCTGGTAAGTCTCTCTCCCATGACTTGACACTGGCAGCAAATTGAGGAAAGTTAGCCAAGTAACATAAATAACATAAACCTTGGTGAATCCACACCAGGCTGCAAAACACACAGCCAGGTCAAGACCACACCTTTCAGGGTAAACCCTTCCCAGTCCAGTCTCATTAAGAAACTCTAGTGCCCAAGGCTGGAGCCCATGCCACAATCACCCCTCAGTTCTGGACATGGAGTTTCCTCCGCTGCTTGAGCCCAGATTGCAAATCCCTAGCCTGAGACTCTCATAACAAGTAATGGCTACCTCTGCTAGCTGGCAGGTTCTCTAGTGAGCTAGGATCAGAAATGGCATCCTTTTATCAGTGCCCAGTCTGGGAGCATGCATAGGATACTTCCCAGTGCTGTTCCTTTTCACAGTCTCCTGACTGCTCTCCAAGTCAGATACAGGGCGTAAAAGGGTCAGGGAGCTCCTCCGTGGCCTGAACTCCCTGGTTCTTCAGTGAGAATGTGTATCACAGAGACAATTACTCCCTGTATCATGCATTGATGATTCACTCACAATTTGCTGCCAGACCCCGCCAGATGAGCTGCTCCCTGCTTTCTTTTTCTCAGTATCTGAAGTTTTCTTTCCCCTTCATGTTGAACTGCTATGTTTTTTCTTGGATAAAAGTTCACAGTGTAGGTCAGGGAGGGCAAGATGGCTGACTAGATGGAGTCCGGTGAAACAACTCTCACCGAGGGATCGAGACGACTGGCATGATCCGAACAGATCTTCAGAAGGAAGGCACTGAGAGTGGATGGAGGAAGACACAGAAGCTGTGCTGAAGTGGGAGAAAGCTGGGAACTCTGCATGGGGCTACCACACACCAGGACTTGTTTCTGACCCACAACAGCCCCAGGGAAACGAGTAAGTTGAACTGGCAAGGAGCAAGTTACTCTTGCCATTGGCCTCTGAAATGCCTGCAGGAGGAAATCCGTTGACCACCACAGATACTGGAGTTGTCAGGAAGAGCTGCTTGGAGAAGAGGTAGGGGCAGCAAGCTAGATGATGTGGAGCCCAGAAGATTTGGTGTGGGAGCATCTACAGTGGGGCATGGTCAGGGATGGCCATCTCCCTAGGCTCAACTTGCTCCCAAAAGAGACTTTAGCCCTAGTGGAACTGTTTGACCTGAACTCTGCAGAGCAGTCTTGCCCATCAGACAGGGTGGTCCCACCTGAGCACCCCTTGGTCTGCTGGCCTTTCATGAGTGCAGGGGACAGTCTCGCCATACCTGCTTGCAGGGGAGTCTCGGGTGCCCTGGGGCCCGCACCATAGCTTCTGCACTGGCAGAACATGATTGACCTGTGGAGAGCTCTGTGGCTTGTAGGCCCCTATAGCCACTCACCAGTCCCCATGCTCCCTCCCTATACTGCAGCTTCCCTTGGGCCCATGGAACTCCCCACATTGCTTTGCTGGCATGTGTTTGTGAAAGGAGGTTTTGCTTTCCTTGCTTTGCTAGAGCGCAGGAGTGCAGTCTGCCCCCATTCCTCCTCCGATTTGTCAACTGCCATTGCAGATACAGTCTTGGCATGCACTGATCCAGCCAGCATTGCTCCCACCAGTGCCCTATCCTTGCATTAACACCGTGCAGAGAACAGCAGATCCTCCCCTATCCTGAGTGACCACTCCTGCTTGTGGAGCACAGAGAAGGCACCCAGACCTGTGCCTGCCAGCACCTTACCCCCAAGCCACCACCATCTCCAGAATGACCATGCACAGTTGCCAACAGCCAATCCCACTTTTCAAAAGAAGGCATACATGTGGCCAACAATCATATGAAAGAAAGCTCAGCATCACTGATCATTAGAGAAATGCAAATCAAAACCACAATGAGATACCATCTCACACCAATCAGAATGGCAATTATTAAAAAGTCAAAAAATAGGCCAGGCGCGATGGCTCACACCTTTAATCCCAGCACTTTGGAAGGCCGAGACAGGCGTATGACGAGGTCAGGAGAATGAGACCATCCTGGCTAACACGGTGAAACCCCGTCTCTACTAAAAATACAAAAAAAATTAGCCAGGTGTAGAGTCCCAGCTACTCAGGAGGCTGAGGCAGGAGAATGGCGTGAACCCAGGAGATGAAGCTTGCAGTGAGCCGAGATTTTGCCACTGCACTCCAGCCTGGGCGACTGAGCGATTCTCGTCTTAAAAAAAAAAAGTCAAAAAATAACAAATGCTGGTGAAGTTGCAGAGAAAAAGGAACAGTTATACAGTGCTGGTGGAGTGTAAAATAGTTCAACCATTGTGGAAGACAGTGTGGTAATTCCTCAAAGACCTAAAAATAGAAATACCTTCAACCCAGCGATCTAATTACCAGGTATATACCCAAAGGAATATAAATTATTCTGTTATAAAGACACATGAACACATATGTTCATTGAAGCACTATTCACAATAGCAAAGACATGGAAAATCCAACCTAATTGTCCATCAATGGTGAATTGGATAAAGCAAATGTAGTACATATAGACCATGAAACCATGTCCTTTGCAGAAACATGGATGAGGCTGGAGGCAATTATCCTTAGCAAACTAATGCAAGAACAGAAAACCAAATACTGCATGTTTTCAGTTATAAGTGGGAGCTAAATGATGAGAACACATGGACACATACATGAGAACAACGGATACTGGGGCCTATTAGAGGGTGAAGTTTGAGAGGAGGGAGAGGATCCAGAAAAAATAACTAATGGACACTAGGCTTAATACCTGGGTGATGAAATAATCTGTACAACAAAACCATGACACAAGTTTACCTATTTAACAAGTCTGCACATGTACCCTTGAACTTTAAATAAAAGTTAAATAAAAAATTTAAAAAGGTAACAATGTGAATCTTTTAAAATGATTTTGTATTTCCAAGTAGATGAAGCATGATAACAAAGCCTCCATTCTGCTGTCTTAGAAAAAATAAAAAAACACTGTCACAGCTATTTTCAAATTTTACCCTATTGATATCAACCAACACAATTATATAATTGAAAGATGAGAGGCAGAAAAATTGAAAATTTGAGACTTTTTTCATTTTTATAGTACACTTATCTTGAAAATTCAAGATAAAATAATTTAGATTTTAAAATATTACAAATAGCCTAAATATTCAATTACAGATGTACCTCATTTTATTGCACTTCATTAGTTGCATTTTGCAGAGAGTGCATTTTTTGCAAATTGAAAGTCAGTGGCAATCTTGCATCAAGCAAGTCTATTGGCACAATTTTTTCAACAGCATGTTCTCACTTTGTTTCTGTGTCACTTTTTTTTTTGTAATTTTCACATTGTTTCAAATTTTTACATCATTATTGTAACTGTTATGGTGATCTGTGATCTTTGATATTACTATTATAATTGTTTTGGGATGCTACAAACTGCACCCACATAAGAGAGTGAAATTAACTGATAAATGTTTTGTGTGTTCTGACTGCTCCACCACTTGGCCATTCCCCCATCTCTCTTCCTCTCCTCGGCATTCCTACTCCCTGAGACACAACAGTATTGTAATTAGGCCAAGCAATAATCCTACAATGGCCTGTCAGTGTTCAAGTGAAAGAAAGATGCACACATCTGTCTCTTTAAATAAAAAACTAGAAATGTTTAGTGAGGAAGGCGTGTTGAAAGCTGAGATCTGCCAAAAAGTTAGACCCTTGTATCAAACAATTAGTCAAGTTGTGAAAATAAAATTAAAAGTTCTTGAAGGAAATTAAAAGTGCAACTTCAGGCTGGGTGTGGTGGCTCACACTGTAATCCCAGGACTTTGAGAGGCCGAAGTGGGTGGATAATTTGAGGACAGGAGTTTGAGACCAGCCTGGTCCAACATGGTGAAAATCCATCTCTACTAAAAATACAAAAATTAGCTGGGTGTGGTGGTGGGTACCTGCAATCCCAGCTACTCGGGAAGCTTAGGCAGGAGAATCACTTGAACCCGGGAGCTGGAGGTTGCAGTCAGCCGAGATCGCATCATTGCACTCCAGCCTGGGCAACAGAGTGAGACTGTCACAAAAAAAAAAAAAAAAAAAAAAAGAAAGAAAAAAAAAGAAAAAGTGCAACTCCAGTAGCACACAAATAATAAGAGGGTAAAACAGTATTATTGATGATATGGAGAAAATTTCAGTTGTCTGGATAGAAGATTAAACCAGCCATGGCATTCCCAAAATCTAATCCAGAACAAGGCTGTAACTCTCTTGAATTCTATGAAGACTGTGAGTGGTAAGAAAACTGCAGAAGAAAGTGATGCTAGCAGAGGTTAGCTCATGAGGTTTTTGGGGAAAGAAGCCATCTTCAAAGCATAAGAGAGCAAGATGAAGCAGCAAGTGTTGATGAAGAAACTAGCAAATTTTCCAGAAGATCAAACTAAAATCATTTATGAAGGTGACTACACTAAACAGCCGATTTTATACTGTAGATTAAATAGACTGACAGACTCTCTCGTTATGGGAAAATGCAGCTGGTAAGTTGAAGTTAAGGCTGATGCTCACCGACTATTCTGCAAATCCTAGGACCCTTAGTAATTACGCTGAATCAACTCTGCACTGTAAATGGAACAACAAAATTTGGGTGACAGCACATCTTCTTACAGTATGGTTTACTGAATGTTTTAAACCCTCTATTGAGACCTGCTACTCAGAAAAAAAAGATTCCTTTCAAAAGACTACTGCTCAATAGCAAAGCATCTAATCTCCCAAAAGCTCTGATAGAGATGCACAAGGAGATTAATGCTGTTTTCATGCCTGCTAACGCAACATCCATTCTGCAGCCCATGGATCAAGAAGCAATTTAAACTTTCAGTTCTTATTATTTAAAATATGCAACCTGTGAAGCTACCACTGCCATACATAGTGATTCCTCTGATGGATCTGGGCAAATTTAATTAAAAACCTTCTGGAAAGAATTCACCATTCTAACCGCCATTTAGAACATTTGTGGTTCATGGAAGGAGATCAAAACATCAACATTAACAGGAATTTGGAAGAAATTGATTTCAACCCCTATGGATAACTTTGAAGGGTTCGAGCCTTTAATGGAGGAAGTAACTGCAGGTGTGGTGAAAATATTAATAGAAAGAGAACTACAATTTAAAGTGGAGCCTGAAAATGTGACTGAATTAATTGCTGCATTCTCATGGTAGAACTAACTAACAGGGAGTTGTTTCTTATGGATGAGCAAAAAAAGTGTTTTCTTGAGATGTAATCTACTCTTGGTGAAAATGTTGTGAACACTGTTGAAATGACAATATAGGATTTAGAATATTCCATAAACTTAGTTGATAAAGCAGCATCAGTATTTAAGAGGACTGACTTAAATTTTGAAAGAAGTTCTGCTGTAGGTAAAATGCTATCAAACAGCCTCACATGCTACAGAGAAATATTTCATGAAAGGAAGAGTCAGTCTATGTGGCAAACTTTATTGTCTTATTTTAAGAAGTTGCCGGCCGGGTGCGGTGACTCACGCCTCTAATCCCAGCACTTTGGGAGGCCAAGGCAGGCGGATCACAAGGTCAGGAGATCAAGATCACCCTGGCTAACACATTGAAACCCCGTCTCTACTAAAAACACAAAAAATTAGCCAGGCATGGTGGCAGGTGCCTGTAGTCCCAGCTACTGAGGAGGCTGAGGCAGGAGAATGGTGTGAACCCGGGAGGCAGAGCTTGCAGTGAGCCGAGATGGCGCCACTGCCCTCCAGCCTGGGCGACAGAGCCAGACTCCATCTCAAAAAAAAAAAAAAAAAAAAAAAAAAAAAAAAGAAGTTGCCTCAGCAACCTCAACTTGCAGTAACCACCACCCTGATTAGTCATCAGCCATCGACATAGAACAAAAACTTTCACCAGCAGAAGATGATGATGACTTGCTGAAGGCTTAGATGATTGCTAGTTTTGTTTTTTATTTTTAGCAATACTGTATTTTTAAATCAAGCTATATACATTGTGTTTTAGACACAATGCTATTGCACACTTGATAGGCTACAGTATACTATAAACATACTTTTATGTACACTGGGAAACCAAAATATTCATGTGACTCATTTTATTGCAGTGGTCCAGAGCCAAACCCACAACATCTCTGAGATATGCCTGTGTTTGGTTGCCTATAAAATCAATTAAGAAAGTACAAAAGTCTTCCTGTAAACAAGTAGCAACAAGTTAGAGGATGAAATAGAAGGTAATATTCCCTTTGCAACAGCATAAAGCAAATTAAATACATAAAAATAAATTGAATAGAAAAATATAAGATTTACATTTAAAAATCTATCTTGTCAGTTATATTTATCCTAATAATTTCAATATACAAGGCATGATTAAATATTTTGTAGTCTATGACTATGTGCCTTAAAATGAATTCATGAAAATTTCCCTGATTGATTTCATGTGTTCCCATTCAGGATTTATTCATTCACTCCTTTATCCATCCATCCATTCATTTATTCATACATTCACCTACACAACAAATGTATATGAGACCTACACTCTTCTGGGCACCAACATCCGTAACCCAAGTATAAATAATGGGAATATTTTTCTTCAGTGTAACACGTTTCTTTCCCACACATGCAAAATTGCTCACAAAAAACAAGTACCTCTATTTGAAATGAGAAATTGTTTTGTTCAGGTGCACAAACATAATTAACAGCATTGGTATATAGAATAAAAACCATCAAAGATTATCAAAATGTATCTAGATTCAAATAGATATTCTGAGCCTGGTAGAGAAAATATAAGTGCAGAAAAAATTTCTGTTTAACTTGATAGGAAACCAACTCAGAAAAGAAGGAAAAGATTCTGACTATATGTGCCAGAGAATTCAAAGTCTTCATGACAGTATTCCTTTTCTTGGGTAGCCCCCACACCCAACCCCAACTAGTTGACATAATTCTGGATGTCCAGTCCACCAGCCCACTCTTATATTTGCCAAAATATTTTCCTTTGGACCTAGAGATGAAAAAATTGTAAACTAGTATCTATAAAAAAATGAGTTTTTAAGCCCAGATATCATTAAGACATGGAAAGTTCATGACTTCGGAACAAATACTCCAATTACATTATGGTAATTGGCCTCATTAGAATATCATTTTCTCTAAGCAAGGATAAATCTCTCCTGCCTGTTAACTTCCTGTAATGAAATGTTATTTCTCACATTCTAATATGGCTTCTGTTCACCAGGGAACAGACGAGAGATTATGAAATATTTGCCAAATCTTTTGTTCTGACCCTAAAGTATTACACTAGCCAGAGTAATTAAGACTGTCAAAAAAAAAAATCCAAATTCTTAGGGACTTACAATAAAGATTTATTCCTCTCTTAGGTCACAATCATGGTTCAATGTGAATCAGTCAGTCTTCTTATTTGGCTATTACATAACATGATTATATATTAAATTATGTGTAACTGCACATAACATGTAATATATGCAATTAATATAAATATGTAGTATTATAAAATATATTATATATAATGTATTATTGACTATCTTTAATTTTGTATATTATATAATGACATTATATTATACTGTATTAAACTACATTTTGCTATATTATATTATATTGGCCTTAATATATCACCTGGAACACACAAAATCCCTGTGGCAGGGGGGAGAAAAATGTCAGAACCACACTGGTTCTTAATTTTCTTCATCTGAAAGAAAACATGTCACTTCTTCCTGTAGTCCATTTACTGGAAAACTAGTCACATGGACTCACCCTACTAAAAGCAGGTAGGAAATAGAAAGGAGATCATGGGCATGTGGTAGATACTAGCAGTTTCTCTTACAGATATGTTCTTGGTTTAAAGATTTAAAACTAAGAATGGAGTGCCTTTCCAGTTTTTCATGTGTCAGAAAATTTGTCCTCCAAAGTCACTGCTGACTTACGTGAGGTAAATGGCAATATCTTCCTCTCTTGAGCAAGTTTGTGCCTTAAAAAATCAATATCTTTCTCTCCACACCATAAAATTTCTCAGCTATGGCTTCACCAAAGCCAGTGGGATATAATTAGCTGAGACACATTATAGCAATATATAGTCTAATTATACACTAGCTTGTAGCAATTTAGGGGAAGGATTTAGCTGTCACATGAGCAAGCAATTGTGCATGTTTTAGACAAGCATTTTCGTATCCTTTTATAAATAAATAAATACTAAACCAAGGCTTGAAAAATTAATTGATGATTTAGTAAGGGTTATAGAACCAATTCATAGAGGTCTTCTGACTCGAAATCCCAGACTTTTACCACTAACATAGCTTAGAAGGTAAACAGTTTCTCTAGGCCTTCAATATTGCCCTCAAAATTTCCTCTTTCACTGAGTTCCCTTAGAAATTCAGTGCCAGAGTGAAAGAGGCCTCACACTAGGCACAGCCCCTCTTGCCCTATCCTGCCATACCTCATGGTCAGGACTAGCTTTCCCCACTGATCATTCATCAGCATCCTCTGTCCCATGTGCCCCTTCCAAAGAGCACTGATGTCAACAAGGCGCAACAAACACAAACACATGATGGAAGACATGACATAGTCTACTTAAAGAGAAACTCACTTTAACTGGAGGAATAATGACTTGAAATTCATATGCAGTGGAATTGTGGGCAATATGACAATGCAGTAATCTGAGCAACCTATAAATCTCATTGGATAGGACACTATCTCTGCTGACTCTTCAGGAATTATCACATCCCCATTAGGTCATTGTACTGACTGACTAATCTGACTTTGACATTACAATAATTCATCTTAAGTCATATAATAAACATTATTATATATATACAAACATACATATATATGTTTTAACTAAACACTTAAAATATACTTCTTAAGCAAAAAATGAGAGTTATGAAATATTTAAACACTTGAACACAAAATGATTACAAAGACACTATCAAATATTTAGATTTTATTTCATGGCAAACTCAAAGAAATTATCCCTGCATATTTAGTAATTTTTCCAGCATAATTAAAAAACCTGGATGAAGTCATAAAAAATAATTGTTCTCATGTTATATTATGCTTTTATTATAACAGAAATAGCATGATGAAAAAGTTTATCAGACTGCTATTAATGTCAGGTATTAACACAAGGCATAAAGTTTTTAAAAAGTCCTATCATTATATAATATCTTATGTAATAGTGTATTTCTAATATTATTAAGAATTTCTAATTCTTATTCATTTCAGATTATTTTCTAATTCTTATTCATTTCTAATATTAATGCATGTTTCCATATTTATCATTGCCATTATTTTATTTCAGTGTAATTTGCATATTAAATTGATACCTTTTTTTTTAGTCTGATGTGCTGTAAAAGTTGCAGATGTTTATTAAAGAAGCTACTGCAGTTTGCATTGCCAACATTAGGTGGCAATAGTTGTCCCTCTGTAATTCATAGAAGTTGTTTAACATGTTATTTACGTACCATTGAAATGATGTGTGCTTCAGTTCATTTCAAAGATCTTTTTGTAGTAAAACAAAGATGTTAAATAGCTGATTCAAAATAAAATCAAGTGGATTAAGGTTTTTAGAAGACCCAAATCACTGAAAACATTATGTTACGTTTGATTTTCTCCTTTCATATAACTCAAAATAAAAATAGTTACAGTCATGCATTAGTTAATGACTGGGATAGGTTCTGAGAAATGTATCTTTAGACAATTTTGTCGTTGTGTGAACATCATACAGTAGGCTTACACAAACCTAGATAGTGTAGCCTCCTACACACCTAGTCATCATGGTATAGCCTGTTACTCGTAGGGAACAAACCTGTACCACATTATTGTATTGAATAATGTAGCCAATCATAACTTAATAGTATTTGTGTATCTTAACATATCTAAACATAGAAAAGGTATAGTAAAAATACAGTATTATAATATTTGGACCAGTCATACATGTGGTACATTATTGACCAAAACTTCATTATGCAGCATGTGACTATAAAACTTGCATGTGCACAGATAATTAAGATTGGATTTATTTCCAGATTTTCTGCTTTCATAATTTTGGATGTTTTAAAGCTAAATCATCTCAATGTCTCACTCTCTATCAATCTCACTCTTATTTATTTATTTATTTGTATATTTAGTGAGTACCCCTCTTTGTTCATGTCCAGAGTACATGCTCCGGCATATGGATAACCTTGTTCGAACCCAAAGACACGCACTATGTAAGAACAATCCAAGTTATAATTCAGTGTTTACTAGTTTTCAATTCTGTGATGGTTAATGCTAATTTTTCAATAAATGAAACCAAAGCATGAGTACACGCACGCACACACACAGGGTTTCTTACTCGCTTTATTATAGTTACAGTAAATAAAAATGTCATAGTATTCTATTATAGTTAGAAAAAATTTTTATTTAAATTTATTGTGGCTATATCAGAAATCCAAGCAAATTGATTATATTCAATAAAGAACAGTATTACTAATATTACTAATTAGTAGTATTAATAATACTAATAATACAGGTATACTTGTCGTTTGATACAAGAAAATTTTATAGCTCAGACACTAGCAGAAACTTGAACCCTTATTCTGGAAGGTAGAGCTCGTGTATATCTATTCCACATTATATCTCTTGAGGTTAGAACAGTGCCTGGCAAATACTATGCCCTCAATAAACGTTTGTGGATAAGCTGCATGGACATTTCTGGATCTCCTACTTTGAATAATAGTGTAGTACTTAGGGAATAGACTTCAACTCAAATGGAACTAGATTTGAAACCCTAGCTTTGAGACTTACTAGCTATGGATATTGAGCAAGAAATTGGCATTTATTAACTTTTTAGAATGTATTCATTATTAACATTAATTGAGCTTCAATCTTTTTATATAGCAAAGAATGGAGGAAATAATCTGTGTAGAGCACCTCATATAATGGGCACTAAAACTGGTGAATCTTATTATGGCTCACCCACAGTTATAATTTGTTAATCTGCATCCTGATGAAATAATTTATGCAGACAACTGATATAATTTGGATATTTGTCCCTGTCCAGATCTCATGTTGAAATGCGATCCCTGGTGTTGGAGGTGGGGCCTGGTGGGAGGTGTTTGGGTCATGGGGGTGGATCCCTCATGGCTTGGTGCTGTCCTTGCAATGGTGAGTGAGTTTTCATGAGATCTGGTTAAGTGCATGGCACTTCCTGCCCCCAGTCTCTGTCTTGCTCCCTCTCTCTCCATGTGAGACACTTGTCACCACCCCAAGCAAATGCTGGTGCTATGCTACTTGTATACCCTGCAGAATCATGAACCAATTAAACCTCTTTTCTTGTAAATTACCCAGTCTCAGGTGTTTCTTTACAACAATGCAAGAATGACCTAATACAACAACATATGTTATCCTCCTAAAAAAAAAAAAGCATAATTCTAGAATCCATAAGCCTTATTTTCTCTCCCATGTATATTCATGGCACCCCTCAATTATGATTTTGCAAATCCAGTTTTAAAACCGTGTTTTACCACCATTGAAAGACCACATTTTTGTAAGAAAACTTGGGGGCGACAACAGCTGGGCATACCATAATTTAGATTGATATTTTGCTTCAGTGCAGTCACAGTTCAAGTCAAATCCATTCCTCTTTGCCTCTCTCCCTGTTAATAACCAGTAAATAGTCAGTGTGGCAGGCAGGATTTGAAGAAGGCCCCTGAATTTCCCACTCTCCTTGTACAACCCTGTATAATCCACACCCACCCTTTGAGTGTGGGTGGCATCTATGAATATACAGGGTAGCCAGTCCTTTGTTTAGATTAAGTTACATAAAACTGGGCTGTAACAGACCAGAGAGAGAGATTCCAGGCAGTAGCAGATGCTCCCCTGATGGCCTGGAAGAATCAAACCACCATCTTGTGCAGAAAGCCTCACGGCTGGTAACGGTCGGCCTTTGGGAGCTGAGGGCCTCAGTCCTACAACCGTAAGCAAATGAATTCTGCCAACAACCAGTGAGCTTGGAAGACAGTTTCCCTGGATCTCAGATGAGATTGCAGGCCCAACACAAACCTTGATTTTAACCTGGTGAAACCCTGAGCAAAAGCTCCAGTTATCCCATACCTTGGTTCCTGTAGCAAGAAAACTGTGAGATAATAAATTTGCGTTGTTTTCAGCCACTGTGTTTATGGAAATTTGTGAGGCAGCAATAGTAAACTACTAGAGAGGTATTTAAGAAACGTCTAGTTTATTAAAACATTTATCTAGATACTCAAGTAATAATAGGAAATATCTGAGCTTATCAGCATGACTCACCTGAACGAAAGTAAATGTCATTACCATGTGCAAAAAATAAGTTTTAACTAATGCTAAATGGTAAAACAACAACAACAAAAACCCTGGAATAAAATTTGATCCATAGATTGCTAGCTCTGTTTAACAGTCAAGGAAAGTCAAAGTACGTTCTCCACCGAGAAGAGGGTTGTCATGTGGCTAAAAATCACCCAACTCCCTGGGCTCAGAAGAAATACTTTATAAACTGAACATTCTGTTACAATTTGGCTTCAAATGTAAATCAGACCTTTGGGGAGAAATTATGGTCATCAGTGAAGTCTGGTATTTTTGTCTGTTTGATAATTAATCATATTTGTCCTTGTAAAATAATAAATTAGAATTATCTGGAAGCCAAGCTTTCTCTCAACTGGTATTACCGAAGGATTTCATTCACTTGTTATTTCAAATGGAATAATGATATGATTTCATAAACCAAGTGCATATTTAATTTTCTTGTTTACAGGATGCACTTCCTAATACTCATGAAATATTTGGCAAACTGTGAAATGTAATGTTTCTGTGCAGGTGCACATCAGAGGGTATATAGCCTGAGGACCAAACATTTATGTAAGGCAACAATATTGATCTTATTCTGATATTTCGGTCTGGTTCTGTCATCTTCAAAATATGCCTGACCAAAGAAGTTTTGAAAGTGAATCTGTAAGAATTGTCAAATAATAGTGTCCTATAATGTATTAAAATTTTCTGTCCACTTTAATTAGTGACCATTTTTGAGATTTCAAGTACATGCATGTGTTTGAAATCTAGGAACTGGAAAATTATCAGCAAGGTTGAAATAATGATTAGACTTAACGTTCATTAAGTTTTTTCCATGTGTCAGGTACTGTGTAACTCATTTTGTATGGATTAACTTATTTAATTTTTAAATCAATTTTACTATTTTGGCCATTAAATAGAAGACAAAACTGAGGCAGTGACAGGCCAAGTAACTTCACCAACTTCATAAAGCTAAAAAATCGTGGGCCAGGAGTTAGATCTAAGCAAACATAGTCAAGCTGTTTAATACAGTATACATGTTAGATACTGCATTGCCTAAATGTATGGCAAATAATGCATAATCATTAACTAAAGAAGCTTTCTGCTAGTTAGTGAGAGAATTTGTCTATTTTCTGTTAACTTAGTTTCTAAAATTGAAATAACAATTAAGTGAGGTTTAAAATGGCCAGTTTTACTCCTTTCCAGATCTCCAAATTCACTAGCATCTTCCCTCAAGCAAATATCGTTTTTTTGCATATTCCTGTGAGTAGTCTATTCACATATAAATGAGTATAATATGTATATTTTTTACACAAATAAGACATTTAGACACTGCTCCATATCTTCAGCTTTTTTCACTTAACAATGTACCTGGGAAATGATTCCATATTAACATGATAGATCTAGGTTTATGTTTTTACTTAGAAACTTATCAGCTTACCACTATGAAATATAGCAGAGTTCTCAAAAATAGTAGAACCTTCTTTTTCAAGCCTGCAAAAGGAAGCATAAGAGAGGAGAAAAGCATTTTGTCTCTCACCCATAGACTGGCCTAAAATTTTCATTTTACAGACAGAGAAAATAATGCTCGCTAAGTCATGAGACCACATTTAAGGATGCTATTTCTCAAATTACTAAAATTTTTTCTAAGGGTTACTATTATACTTTTAGTTTCAAAGAGGACTTTCATTTGTTTTACAAACACTTTCTATTTTCACCCCCCCTTATGTGTTTAAAAAAGAAAATTCCAATTAGTCAACAGAAGACTAAATCATGAAATCTCCTTATCCATTTTGTAACAAATCAAGAAATGCAATGCCATGTTTAGCAAACATTCTGAGAATCTTAAAACCACATTATATTATTTTTTATTCAATAATTGTGGGTATATGTTTGTGTGCTTGTCATTCTTCATTGAATAATTTGAATAGCCAAAGCCCTTGAAGGTCAAATTTGGATTTTTCTTGGTTTTACTGGCTCTTTCTCATTGTGGCCTTATGCCTTCTATGCTTCGTAATTATAGATTGTGAATTTACTTAAATGACTAGCTTCATCAGTGGGAATTCAATGCGGTCTCTGATGATTGGGCATCTCTTTAGAGAGTTTTTGCTTTTGTTTCTACCAGGTGTTCTGTGTTACTATCAGTCTAGAACCACATAAAGTTAATTGTCTGGTTTGGGGTTTATTAGACATTACAATAAGTGAAAGATGAATCCCAACCCCCAAGATTACTTTTAACCCAGAGGCTACACCAAGAGTGATTGATTTTCTTATTGTTCCTCTTTGCTGGGGAGCAGATTTTACAAGTCTATTATTCTTTGAGAATGTGGCCTTTTATGACTCTCAGATGTATATGGATCCCCTGTTCAAAATCTCTGTTTTTGAGTGTACTAAGACCTAATTTCCTGTCCTATGTGGAGATGCAAAACGCCAAGGCGTTGGGACATAGAGATTTGAAGATATACTCATCAGACATGATGTCAGGTGGTATGATAGCCTACTTTGTTTCTCATTCCGTGGGGATGTCCTTCTACATCTTATGAATTAAGCTTTACATTTAAAAATAAGGTTATCATATTTTACCCAACATACGTAAAAACTTTTAGAGTGGGAGATTTTTCAAAAAGTTAGTTATATAACTTTACTAAAAACAGAAGATCCAGAAAGTCTTTAGGTTGCTTTTTTTCATGAATCTGCTATCCTCTGGCCATCAGATGAACTTTTGAGAATAGCACTCTAATTCCCCCCTTTCCAATATTATATTGCAAACTATAATAAATATTGTGCACTAGACAACAATGGAGGGATAGGGAAAATGAGAGAGTTTCGGGGGATTGAATGAGTCTTATATATGGCATGGAAGAAGGGTTTGGATTTGGCATTCAGACCTTGGATAAGCCAGTTAGCTTTTGAGTAGGAATAATAGAACTTAATCTACAGGCTTAAGAATGAAATGAAATAATTTATGAAAAGCTTTCTGAATACCAGCTACTCACTTACATCAATTGAATTGAGTGAGTAGTTATAAGATAGAGGATTTGACGACTGATCAAGGAAAAAAAAACATGACCACTAGGTGGCAGTAGTATATAAGGACCTTTATTGAGTTGTATTAATACTTTGACAGGTTGTAAGGGAGGGGAAGTGTTTGGTGGCAGCAGATTTGCCAGAAACAACTGGATGGGGCCACTACCCAGCGAGGTGGAGGTCAAGGGGACAAGAGAACCCTCAACTAGAGGGGAATCAGAGAGGAGGCTTACATGTCAGGGTGATGTCATTCAGCAGCAAGGAGGAGAATCTCTGGATCAGAGAGTTACAAGACGGAGCAGGGATTTGGCATCTTTTGTAACTCCAGGGTTTATTTCATCTTTGACTGGTAGATATTTGGTGGAGTTTCATGGGGTATACAAAGTAGGCTGTTTAAATGGCTAAAAAATATACTTACCTCGGCAGTCGCTTTAAAGCAATCAAATGTGTAAACATTTGAGTTTGGTGCTGGCAGTGGCAGAATGTGAGCGAATTGTCCTAGCCTACTGTGAAGAAGTAAACATTGGTCCCAATATATAGGTGCCATCTTTAGCCAATTGGTATAGCACATACCTGTATGTACGGACATACACAGACATCCAGGATGCAAACTGCCATCCTAATATCCTGCACTGGTTATTTTTCATTTGTTGCCCAGATCCATTCTCCGTATTCTCTGTCTTTCTTTGTCCCCCAGGAAGATGACCACTATCCAGAGTACACTCCAGGCTTCCTTGCCCTCTGGCTTCTGTGTGTCACTAGCTGGAGATCAGGGGTGAGAGGACAGAAAGGTTGGGATATTGATTTTTTCTGCTCCTTACTGCCTCACTGTTCCTGGCAGTAGCTGCATTCTGTTCAGAGAGGTTGTCTCTGCAGCACCTCCATGAGGTGCTTCATTCCTTTTTCCTTCTGGACTAGTGGTGCCTCTGGCATTCTGCTCTTGCTAATCCCTCAGTGCCTCACTCTCTTATGTTGATTCCTTTAAATCTGCGCATGACTAAACTCTGCTCTCTTATATCTTTGAGTGAGTGAGCCATCTCACAGCTAGAACTCCTTATTAAATCACACTAAACAGCGTCTCTGTTGATGGAGGGGAAGTTTCTCTTTAAGTATTGCAAGCTATTTATTTAAGCTTTAAGGTATTTTTAAGTACATAATACATTCACATGGCTCCAAAAACGAATAATTATAAAAGTTAAAATAAAAAAATGCTCCTTTCCTTCCAACCTTGTCCCTCATCTAGCCAGAACCTCTTTTTCTACATAGAAATCTCTATTCTTAGATTCTACAGATCTTTTCAGAGTAATGCATATTCAAGAGGATATAAATACAGATTTTTATTTTCTCTTATTTTTCACAAAAGGTGTATTATACATACTGTTCTAACTCTTGGGTTTTTTTTTTCACTGTATAGTTTCTAGGATTATTATTATTTTTTACAGCCATGTAACACTCCACTGTAAAAATAAATCTTAGGTTACTTAGCCACTCCTATTGATGGATTTTACAATTATTCTAACCGTTAGCTATTATGCAAAAATATTACAAAGAATAAAATTGAGCCTATATCAGTTTGTATATATACAAGTATTTCTGGAGAGTATATTTCCAAAAGTAGAATTACTGGGTCGAAGGCTATATACATTTACAGTTTTGATAAATGTTGCCAAATTTTTCTTCAGAGGTCATACTGATTCACGCTTCCCTCAGCAATGAAGAGCTCTTTCTTCCCCATAGCCTCACCAAAGCAGTATGTTGTTAAACTACTTTCTCCTATAAATCTCTCTGACACCATCTTAAACTCTAGAGAGTGGGGCAGAAGGTTTACACAAAATTGTAGATAACAAAAAGAAAGTACTCCAGGTGAAAAAATAACATTAATTTTAATTTAATATGCTCAATTTAAATACCAGATACAGAAGAGGAGCTATAAATCACTCTTTTAAATGATTCTCACTATATTGTCTCATTTACTTTCTGCTTAATATTACATTTATTTCCCCCAAATGCCTCATTTATTTATGCTTCAAAGAGCAGCAATGAAAGAGGCGATGAGGGCGAATTGTGGGTTTTTTTTTTAAAGTACCTTTTTCTTTTCTGATGAGTGCTTCAAGCTCAAAGAGACATAAACAAATTTATTAGTCCTTAGGGGGAAACATGTAGCAGTTCCTCTCCTTTCCCATTTCCCCAAGGAGTTAGTCACAAAAGATTCATTTCTCTAGCTTGGAGCTGAAATATCTGTCTGGTGGTGTTGCTGGTCCCATGAGAGCAAGACATGAATAGAAGAAAAACAGTTCCTTCCCTCTTCATGTACTCACTGGTTAACCTTCTGTATGTGGTTCTGTTAGTGAAATGTTAAATTTATCTATACTCTGATCTCTATATTGGCCACCATTAATACAGCAAACTATTAAAATGTATTTGTAAATATTAGAAGGCAGAAGTACACTGGTAGATTTTTAGAACCTATTCTTCAGGGAAACGGGCCCTGATTTTAGTGTTTGTCAACTTCTATGATGTAAATATTCCCTATATGGCCAGTTTTAAGTTACTAAAGTGATGTCACTGAATTCAGAGTTGGGAAGAGAGGTACAGTAGACACCGTTATATAGGTTTCTATCACATAATATTTTCACCATACAGATACAATAGATGTACATCATCTCAACAGCACAGAAAACAGTAAATTGTAGTAAAAAATTAGGAAGTGAACTGTTCTAAGCATTTACTATCATGTGCTTCTAATATAATTTATTTAATTCCATATTTATAGTATTTATTTTTAAAATAATGGCTATGTTTCATTACTGACTTACAAAATTCTTGATAATTTCTCAGTTGGTTCCTGCAAGTAGGTATAAGCTGGCTCCTCCAGCACATTGCTGAAAGGAAAATATTTTAGTCACACAGAGAAGCAAACCCCTGAAAAAGGATTAGTTTATTTGTAAACTTCCAAATAAACATAATCGCAATAATAACAATGGGAAAGATTGCTAGTTCCCTCCCCAAATCCAATTTTCCCATATGTCTTTCTTTTCTGTAATTTTCCCACATAACACCGATGTATAATTTTCCCTTGTTTTTTAACAATAGAAATTTGATTTCATTATGTTTAGCAATGCATTCAGCTAAAATACAATATTTCCATCTGACTTAAAGAAAAGGGAAGGCATGTGACTGAGTTTAGGTTAATGATACTTGGGCACAAGTTGTTGGGTAGGGCTCTAGAAACGTGTGTGTGTGTGTGTGTGTGTGTGTGTGTGTGTGTGTGTGTGTCCAGCTGGCATTCATCCCTTTGCAGAAACCACCCTTTCTTTTCTCTTCCTTCTTTGCACCTGTATATGATAAATAGACTCCAGGCAGCCATCTTGTGAGCATGAGGTGGTTCTGAGGATGTAAACTTCTAAGCAGATGGCAAAGAAGAAAACAGAAGTGTTCTGAGAGTTTGATAATATAATGTAGTCAAAGTAGTCAAGATACTACCACACTTGAACAGCCTACTTCTGGACTCCATGGTACATGAACAAAAAGTTAATGCATTTTTAAGCCACTTATTTGAACAAAAAGTTAATGCATTTTTAAGCCACTTATTTTTAGATCTTTCTAACTCACAACCAAATACTATTTCTTTTCTTTTTTCTTTCTTTTTATTTTGAGATGGATTCTCGCTCTGTTGTTCAGGCTGGAGTGCAGTGGCGTGATCTCGGCTCACTGCAATCTCCACCTCTGGGTTCAAGCAATTCTGTGCCTCAGTCACCCGAGTAGCTGGGATTACAGGCACCCATCACCACACCCAGCTAAATTTTTGTATTTTTGGTATAGACAGGGTTTCTCCATGTTGGCCAGTCTTGTCTCAAACTCTTGAACTCAAGGGCCTCAGCCTCCCAAAATGCTGTGATTACAGGCGTGAGCCAACGTGCCTGACCCCTAATACCATTTCTAAATGATAATACAGTTAACATTTATTGAGCATCTACCATGTGTCAGATACCATCCTAAGTAATTTTCAAGTGTTACTCCTAGAAAGATAACAACATTCTATCCAGATTAGACATCCTTAGTTTGTGATATTCTTATAGACTCATTTGTCCCATGAAGGATTAATTAACTTTATTCTTTATTAATTTTTTAAGACTGGGTCTTGCTCTGTTGCCCGGTCTGGGGCACAGTGGGGTGGTCACAGCTCACTTCAACCTTGCCCTCTCAGGCTCAAGTGATCCTCTCAACCCAGCCTCTGGAGTAGCTGGGGCTACAGGTGCACACCACCACACCCAGCTAAATTTTTTGTATTTTTTGTAGAGATGGGATATCACCATGTTGCCCAGCTTGGTCTTGAACCCCTGGGCTCAAGCAATCCACGCACCTCAGCCTCCCAAAGTGCTAGAATTAGAAGCGTGAGCCACTGCACCCAGCCTGATTAACTTTAAATGTATAAATGTTCACACCTTCCCTTCGGCAGAAAATAGGTATTCTAAGAGTTAGATTTATCCTTTTATGCTACAAGGAGTACTTACTCAATCTCTGCTCAAAAAAGTATTAACAACTCTATTACATTTGACTTTTATGTGCTAGTCAAGTATTCAGTTTACTGTTTGCAACAACATATATCAACTCACAATAACAGGCAGTTAAATATGATTGACTATAGGAAGCACTGTTCTGATGTTCTACAGCTTTCCTATAAATAATTAATTGTGGTAACTCTGCTCCATTTCTCCCTACACTTCTAAAAATTTCTTTAAAATTATATTGTTAAACTTCTTAAAATACTCAGACATGGAATTCCTACTGGAATTGCAGACATAAGGAACTCACATTTCTAGTTCCTTCCAATAAATCTGTGACAGCACTTCAAAATATAACAGCTCATTGAAATTGGCTTCCAGGAGGAAAAGTTGATAATCAGCTAGAAGAATGAAGCCTTTGGCATGCTTGTCAATCATATCTAATGTTGTATCGTGTGAAAGAAGGTAATCAATTCTGAATGGTATCTCTTAAGAAGAAAACCAGCTTTTATTATAATCAGGCTTTTTCTTAAATTTAACTTTTGAAAAAAATCTCAATTCCTCTTTTCTGAAATACCGAGAAGGCCCCTTTTGAATTAATTTGCCTCATCTAACAGTTCATGCTATGGTTCATCTTTTTTGAATTCTAAAATTAAAGTTGAGGGTTTTTCTTGGTTTTTGTTTGGTTTAGTTTTTCTAGTCCACAAAATGGAGCCATTAATAATTATTGTCACCTAACAACCTTCACCAAATCAGTCTTGATGTCGTCACCTTCACTCAGGACTGCCTTTCTAAAATTATTATTATTATTATTATTATTATTATTATTATTATTTGAGACTGAGTCTAGCTCTGTCACCCAGGTTGGAGTGCACGGCGTGATCTTGGCTCACTGCAACCTCTGCGTTGTGGGTTAAAGCGATTCTCCTGCCTCAGCCTCCCGAGTAGCTGGGATTACAGGCGCCTTCCACCACGCCCGGCTAATTTTTTTGTATTTTTAGTAGAGACGGGGTTTCACTGTGTTTGCCAGGCTGGTACTTTTCTATTTTATGGCAGTAACAAAAGTATCCTGAGCAAAGCTGGAATTCCAGAGGAACCTGTAGACATATATTCTAAAATATATATCCCTTTTTTTCACTCTACCATGACATGTTTTTAAATAAAATCTTTTCTTCAGTTAGTTATTCATTGTGTACAATAAGGGGAAAATAATTCTATGATTTAATTATGGATTTTCTCCTTTGCATTTCTTCCTCATTAAACTGTGGGAATTCTTGTTTGGTTTGTTTGTTTTCTGAAAAAATATTTAAAAATATAAATTATAAATATTATATATAATTATAAAAATTATATAAAATATATAGTATATATTTAATATATAAATATACAAATATATGTTTAATGTATATAAATATACATATTTTGATATGTATAAAAAATATATATTTTTTATAGGGACAGGGTCTCACTATATTGAGCAGTCTGGTCTCAAACTTCCAGCCTCAAGCTATCCTCCCACCTCGGCCTCCCAAAATGTTGGGATTACAGGTTTAAGCTACTATGCCTAGCCTGAACTGCAAGAAATCTAAAGCAGTACATTAAAAAATCATGTATACACAAGGATTTAAGTAATGGGCTTTGTCGTTGTTGATCAAAATTTGTTTGAAAATTCCAGATTTGTATGAATTAACTACTTTGCAAAAGTGAGAGCTGTTGCTTTTCTGATGCCTGTTCACAGACAGGAAACAGTCTGAAGGGTGGGAGAAAGCTCTGTGAGGTTCAGGGTTGTGTCATCTTGTTTTCCTGTGCCTTTACACAACGTCTTATCCTGAGCATGAGACAGAGAATAACTAATTGGTCATGTTGCCGAGTCCTTACTCTACACCAGGCACTGTGTTAGGTGTGTGATGTGTACTTTCACTTCAACTTCACAGTAAACCTAAGAGTTTAGCATGGTCGTTATCCTTATTTCTCATATGATGAAATAGAAACTTGATCACAGCTATGGTCACAGCCCTAAATGGTAGACCCTGAACTCAGTCAGCATTGTTTATCCCCAAGGTCTTTGAAGTTAACCTTCAGTTCCCCATCATAAACACCAGTAGACATTCAAAGCATACTTGATGATTGCATAGTGGAGCTAAAGGCCTGTAATGAACACATCCCTTTAAAAGTCCTCTCCTTTAAAAATGAGTCCCTGCTCAGCCCACTGATTACAGTTTTACTTAGTTCACCTAGCCTTCCACTGCACTGGTTAAGACCTTCACCTGCTAACATGAATTACTTTAATCTGATGGTTTTCTACCTGCTAAAGATAAACACTTTGAGGTAATAATTTTAATCTTAAGGAAAGGAAGAAAGTGAGTGAGAAATGGAATAATTTTAGAGTAATGTCAACTTTACGCAATGGCAGGCCCCATGTTGGGCTGTAAGGTAGTCCAAAGGTAATGAAGGACACAGAAGAGAAGTGAGAAGGCATCAAAAGTAAATTTATTTTACTTTGTAAATGTGCCTAAGGTCCTTTTGGCTGAAACAGATCCACACACCACTACTGTCACATCTGGCTTTTCAGCAACAGATCACTAGTATTCGTTCTGAGCCTTGATCAATAAAAAGATTTAAAAAATTAAAATGTAATAACAATACTACATATACTAGATCAAAACAATTTTGAAGATCATATATTTAAGTTGATGATTCAAAGAACCCTCTTGGATCTAGATGTTTCCCAGAGTCACCATTCAGAACACTATTACAAATCTTCTGGTTATATACGCCATTATAGTTGTGTGGAGATACCCACATCTACCCAACCGAAGGACAATGACGCAATCCAACTGCATAGTTTCTGCAGGAGAGGGCTGTTGCATGCTCTGAGGATCGTGCATACTGGCAGCTGTTCTCACATTCTCTTTTGGAAGAAGTAAAGCCAGGTGGATTTACGGATGTTTTTTAGTTTCCCATTGCCTCCTTCACAAATTACCACCAACAAAACAAAACAAAACAACACAACAACAACAACAAAAAACCCCACAAATTTGTAATCAAACAGATCAAATAGTTCTGTAGGTCAGAAGTTAGACACAGGTCTCACTGAGCTCAAATGAAGACGTCAGCAGAGCCGCTTTCTTTGCTGGAGGCTCTAGGGGAGAATCCATTTCCTTGCTTTTTCTAACTTGTAGAACTGCCCACATTCTTTGGCTCATGCCCATCCCTACCCCTCACCACATACCAGCTTCAAAGATGACAATATTATATCTGTCTAACCCTTATTTTATTCTCACATCTCTGACAGCAGTTGGAAAATATTCTCAGGTTTTAAGTACTTGCATAATTACATTGGACCCACCCAGATAATCTCCCTATCTCAAGTCAGTTAACATTAATCATATCTCAAAAGTCCCTTTTTTGTCATGTCAAGCAACATATTCACAGGCTCCACAGATTAAGACATGGACATCTTTAAGGGGCCATTATTTTGCCTACTACAAATGGCCATAGGGGCAACCAGAAAAGTCACTGTGGAGAAAGCCTAGTAGGGCTTAATTCTCAGAGCAACACTAAGGTGGATCCTCCTATGGCAACCAGTAAATCAAAGGGCAATTCAAGCCATCAATAGAGACAGCTGTGAG
Organism: Theropithecus gelada; assembly: GCF_003255815.1. NCBI lineage: Eukaryota > Metazoa > Chordata > Mammalia > Primates > Cercopithecidae > Theropithecus > Theropithecus gelada. Next base: position 139,616,894 of record NC_037669.1, read on the forward strand.
TAGATTTTGTAACACTGGGAGGAATAAAATTGAGCAACTTGGTTTTGTTTCTTCAATATTAAAATTTTCCAATTTAAATTTTAAACATTTCTAATTTAATTGGAGGTGGGATATATTCAAACAAGCCGTCACAACCATCCATTGAAATTAGAGAATCATAGAATTAGAATGAGACATCAGCTTTATTGCCTAATGCTTGAGTTCTCGTTATAAGGGTTTCTGACCAATGATAGCTAAGCATAGCAAGGAATGGTAATTCACTGCTCATTTGAATTTTGTACTATTGTAATTGTTTGAAGGTTCTTCCTGCCATTATGCTGAAATATGCCCATCTGTTGTGTTTTCAATTCTCTCGTTTGGAAACACACAAGTGAAAACTGAATTCAGGTTGAGCGCAGTGGCTCACCCCTGTAATCCCAGCACTTTGGGAGGCTGAAGCGGGTGGATCACGAGGTCAAGAGATCGAGACCATCCTGGCCAACATGGTGAAACCCTGTCTCTACTAAAAATACAAAAATTAGCTGGGCGTGGTGGCATGTGCCTGTAGGCCCAGCTACTTGGGAAGCTGAGGCAGGAACATCGCTTGAACCCGGGAGGCAGAGGTTGCAGTGAGCCGAGATCGCGCCACTGCACTCCAGCCTGGGAACAGAGTGAGACTACTTTACGAAAAAAAAAAAAAAAAAAAAAAGAAAACCCCGAATTCAGCTCCCACTTGCTAACTGGTTTTTGAGGGGCTATATAGAACCATTCTAGGTCACTGAAAAGATTAGAATAAAGAAACTAATAAACTTTTCCTATTTTACAATTTGAATAAAACAAAACGAAACAAAACAAAAAAGAACTTAGCTTACGTAATCACTTGTAAGACCATTTAAGAGATGCACAATATCATAGATCTGCTAAATTATTTTTAATCCATGTCATATTTTTTATTTGGATTTTTTTGCAAAGAAAAACTCAAAAACCCTCTACAATGGACTTTCAGCCAGACAGTTTAAACGTGAAATTTATCTCCAATACACAAAAGATCACCTCAGTCATTAAAACTAAGATTAGAAAAACAATCTTTCATTTTCTTTTCATGAAATATAATTTGAAAATAGAGTACTTCACTTTAAAATAATCTAAATAAAATAACATTGCCTAGTTTCTCTTTTAAGATATAGTTTTACTTTATCAACAAAATGAAATAAATTGAAGGTTAAAATTCTAACGGAACAAAATAAATGAGGGTCAGCAACTTCTAGGCAGCTGATAAACAGATGTTTCTGTACTCAAAGATATTGGTTTTTGAAAGCAATTAAGTAATGGATTTTCAGGTATATCTTATTTATTGATCATGTTTTTCTTCTCATGTTTCTAAAACAATTTAAATCAATATTAGTAAACATATAACAAAAGTTAAGAAAATTCAATCAGCAGGTTTAAATGTTTTAAGAATTAAAAAAGAAGAAACATTCTCTCTCTTAAAGTTTGCTGGTTTGTAAGTAGTCCAGTAAACAAACTGAATCCATCAAAAAACCATTTATTCGTATTTTAAAAAATAATACTGAAAGACACAGGAAGTTGGGGGAGAGATTTTTAAATGAGAGGATAATCTTAACCATAGAAATGTCAACTTTTTGGAATGAAAAGCAACATGTTCATAAAGGAATTATTTGACTGATAGATGATATTCTGAACAAAAGCTTTGAGAGTTTGATCTTGGTGTCTTTTGTAAAATTTTTACATTATAAAAATAATGAATCTAGCATGTTGTTTTGAGGTAGGTTTGCCATTGAAGTGTTATTTGGTTAATTTTTTTCTGTTTTGTTCAATATAAATTTTGATAAGATGTCCTTAAGCATGATAGTCTATGGATGAATCAAAAATTAAGCTTTAAACAGAATACAAGGCAAATGAAATCTGTATTTGTCATGAGACTGATTCTGCCTGGATTAATGTACATTAGGTAAAATAATTCTAAACAGGATGTAGTCTCACTGAATACTCTAACCAGTGTTCTTGGATAGCTACAATAAATAATGCAAGTAATACCAAATTCAATTAATCACTAGTATTCCTATTACATTTGTAACTTATAACATTTTATTTGTGAATATTCACTTTTGTAGAATATTTTTGGCTTAAGTTGAGCTCCCTGAACAACAGGTTCTGAGATGGAAACTTGAGTGTCAGAGGTCTATTAGGGAGTTTTCTCAGGAACACCTCTAAGGAATAAAGGAAAACAATTAAGCAGAAGAATAAAACTGTGAGGTACTTGTAAAAGAGTATTCTTAAGTCAAGGCAAAGGGTCCAAGTCTTATTATCCTTCCCACACTGGCCAGTCATTGGATGTAAACTACACTCAGAGGAAGAGATATACAAGGCACCATTTAGAAGGAAGACCAATTCTCCAAATAAGATGCAACTGTGAGCTCTAATCATTCAATACCCTCGGTAACTAAGTGACTTCATCCTGAAGGTGGTGGGGTACACTATAATATCCACTTAATTTACAAACTCAAAGAAAAATCTTCCAGTGTACTATTGGGATTATATCATTAATATTGAAATATAACCTGAAAAAAATTTTTGTCATCATCAAGCTCAACCCTCTCAAAGCAGTAAAGAGGAAACAATATAGATGATATCCTATAAATCAAACAACTTTAAAAGACATCGGACTAATGGTGTTCACATGAATTTTAATTTATATATCTATTTGCCTACTCAGTGTCCTCATTTGTATGCCTAAATGGCATAATAAAATACAAATCAAGTATTGATTTTTTTCCTGCATAAATGTGCCTGTTCCCCAAGATTCCCTACTTCAGTAAGTGATACAGTCATTCTTCCAGGTGCTCAAGTTAAAATAATCTGATTCACTATATAAAAGAACTATATTTAGTTCTTTTGTGCACGCTCAATCCATTAGGCATCTTATAGGCCCTTCTTTCAAAATACAGCTAGAATCAGACCATTTATACATTGTTAGGCCTTGGCATAAGCCACCACCTTCACTTAGCAGCCTAAATGGTCTCTCTACTTCCCCCTTGCCTTATAATCTATTTTTCACACATAAGACAGAATTATTCTTTTAAATCTAAGAAATATCATGTCACTCCTTTGTTCAAAGCCTTCCAAAGACTTCATGTCCCCTTCACAGCCCACCTCACTGTCTGTCTTAATCACCTACCATATTCTCTTCACTCATTCTGCTCTGCTAACTCTAGTCTTCTTGATACTCCTTAAACACACCCAACCAAACTCACCTCCTCCTCCAGGGCCTCTTCACTTTCTGTTTTGTCTGTCCAAAGTGTGGGCAGAGAGTTAAATATCTGCCTAGATAGGACCCTCACTTTCCTCAGGTATCTGTCAAATTTTTCCTATCACAGTAGGCGTCCCAGCCCCTCCCCCCTACCAAATCTGTCATCCTTAATCCTCCTTTCCTAACTTATTTAGCTCTTTGGTAATCTTTTTCACCACTTTTACTATCCTTTCCCAAAATGAAAATTTGTTGTAATATGGCTGTCAGTATTGATGGCAACTTATTTTGCTAAATAAATACCTAGCACATACATATCTGGCATCTGGCATGGTAGAAGACAAAAAATTAAAGATGATGATAGGGAAAGTATATTTTGTAGCTTTGCTTAATAAAGAAATGTTCTAACAATTGGTGCCATCTGGAAGGGACTGACAAGAAGTAATAAGTTTTCAGCTTCCAAAGGTGTCCACAAGATGTTAGAGAACCACCTGCTGGTTGTTATATTCATGACATTAGTTTGAAGGTTGAACTAAATGAATTCCAAGGTCTCACATTTCTGGGTTAATGTGATTTTATAAGAATTTTAAAGATAATTATATTTCACTGGTTTATGAATTCTTAAAATATTTTAATTCACTTTCAGGTTTGACTAGACAATCTATCTTAACATGCTTATGGTTTGCCATTTAAATGACTCTTCTTGTAAACAAGACAAAAACTGATTTCTCTTGAAGCATTCATTATGCATATGAGCACTTGATTAGAAATACGGCAACGGGAAATAAATAATCTCTCAAAAGTTCATTACTGAACGATGCTATCATGTTCCAAATAAGCTCAGTGTGAATTTAAGACTGGCTCATTAATCATTAGAAGACAACTCCAATCAGTGGAATGTGACTCTAACTTCACTTTAAAGCAATTGTGCTTGATTGAAAATAGCAGCCAATTAAGAAAAAAATACAAATGATTGGCAAGAAGGGGGGAAAGACTTTAAATCTTAGACATAATGACTTCATTGATTGCTAAAAATTGAGTTGTTTAAAACTCTCAGATTGTTATAATGACCCTGAATTAATCCTGTACTATGAAGATTAGAAGAGTAATTTCTAAGATGAAGAGACAGTATTCACTCTTTCCTTCCTTAGTAATAGAACCCAAACCATAATGGGGCTGTAATACACTCTTGTAACAGACTAGATCAAAGCCAGCCCTGTTTGCAGCTAGGTGACAAAGTTCTGGACTATTGGGATGTAATTTTAAGTGTGGGGGACTTCTGGGAAGACTGCTTATTAGAATTTGACACATTTGAGAGGTATGTTCTTTTGCCTTTTGCCTTCCCCCTTCCTCCTTCCTATTGCCTGAAAATCAGATTTCATGAATGAAGTTTCAGAAGCCGTCTTGAAGGTGACTTTGAAGAGGGAAGCCAGCTAATTGTTGAATGGCCCTATACGCCTACCTCTTTTATGTGAGAAAGAAATAAACTTTATACTTAAGGCACTGTTGTTTGAGTTTTCAGATACATGTAGCCAAATTAAATATGGTAATACTCTAATGTATGGTATTACACTAAGTCTAGTGAAATTACTCTCTGGAGTACAATGGAGGGGAAAATGTAGTAAGTATAGAAGTTATCTGTTCTCTGTCATAATTTCCTGCAGCATCCACTCTTCTGTAACATTAGCTCAGCTTTTGTGGAACCATGACAGTTCTCTTAGTTGGCCTATGAAACAAGATGCCATCTCCCTCAAGCAAGAGGTGGGCACAGAATCCAACCTTGACCAGTGAGATTTCATATGTTCTAAACTTGTCCCTTGAGTGACAAAAAGATAAAAAATTTTGGGGGTTAATTTTTCTCCCATCATCCTGAAGAGATTGCCTTTTAATTCTAGCCAATTAGATACTGAGAACTGTTCTTTCTTAGCCCTAGTTATTATTTCTTCAATGCTATACTGTGAACTCTGCCATATCATCATTTATGTGTATATATATATATATATATATTTTTTTTCATCTTTACTTTCTTTTGAAAAGGTTGTTTTCTTTTGCATTTACTTAAGAAACTGAAGTAGTTTTTGTATTCAAAATTGTACTTACTTAACACCTGACTATTGTTGGTCCAATAGTGGATTAGTCAAACCCAATATTATTGTATTGATTAAACCTGAAGCTTATTATGTCCACTGCAGTTATCACATGGATGTAGGCTGTTCTGACATCAGCTGACCCCTATGGCTTCTGAGAATTTAGCATTGGTTTTAGGCCTGCATGGAATCTTAGGTTACTGTTAGAGTACTTGGTGACAGTATAGTTTTAATGATGTCAATGTAATGTGGGCAGGTAGCTTTTCTTTTCCATGACTCTGGAATATACCCTTACTTAAAGCTGGCCATATCGCAGATGATGCGACTGACCATGAGGAGTATTTGAAGTGCATAAATCTATCCTTATTCCTGAAATAGCAAATCAAGGATCACATAATATTGCTGCTTATTTAGTAGAGTTTTGAACTCACTTAGTACAACTCTAACTTAGTGCCATAGAGCTTGATTGATCTGAACCAGGTCTTACTGTGGCAGAGATGGGACTAGAATGTAAATCAACTGACTCCAGTTCCTATGCTCTTTCCCTTACACATAGTCATCACAGTGTGTGGCTCTGATGTCAGAGCATTAACTCTGGAGTGAGAGACCTAGGTTAGAGTCTACATGTTCTAATTTAGAGTCTAGTAAGCTGTATGACTTAACATGATGCCTATAACCTCTTAAATCTCAGTTTTCTTGCTTCTGACCTGCAAACTGGTAATGATGAGATAAGTTAGTGTATTCCTTGAGCATATAATAGTGCCTTGTACATGAAACTGATACATTGCTATAAATGTTAGATACAGCTATTAAGATTAATAATAATTAGGAGGCAGAGCAAGATGGCAGAACATGCCTCTGATCATCCTCAGAAACTTCCTCTGATCATCCTCCCTGCAAGGACACTAAGTTAACAACTCTCTGCACAGAAAAAAACACCTCTATAAGAATCAAAAATCAAATGAGCACTCACAGTACCTGGCTTTAACTTCATATTGCTGAAACACGCACTGAAAAGATTTCTTTTTTAAGTCCTGAATCAACAATGACGCCCGTCCTCCCACCTCCCACAGCAGCAGCATGGTGTGGAGAGCATTTCTTGGAACTGGGGAGAAAAAATCACAGCAATCAGAAGGCACTGAGCTCAGGCTGTTCTCTTAGACAAGAAAGGAAAACTAGACCAACCCCAGCTGACACTCGCCCACAAAGGCAACATTTTAGCCAACCCTAGTCAGAGGGGAATCACCTAGCCCAGTGGTCTGAACTTGAGTGCCTGCAAAACTCACCACCAAGGGCCACAGTGCCTTGGGTCCCTGGGTAAACATGAAAGGCAGTTTAGTCCATTAGGACTGCAACTTGTAGGCAAGTCCTAGGACTGAACTAGGCACAGAGGTAGTGGACTGGAGGGGCATGCGACATACTGAGACATCAGTTGGGGCAGCCTAGGGAGTGCTGGCATCATTCCCCTCTTAACCCCAGGCTGCACAGCTTATGGTTTCAAAAAAGACCCCTTCCTTCTGCTTAAAGAGAGGAGAGGGAAGAGTGGGAAGGACTTTGTCTTGCATCTTTGATACCAGCCCAGCCATAGCAGAATAAGGCACTGATTAGAGTCATGAGGCCCCCATTCCAGGCTCTAATTCCCACATGACATATCCAGACACACCTGCACCAGAAGGGAACCCACTGCCTTGAAGGAAAGGACTCAGTCCTGCCAGTATTCTGCTAAATGAAGGGCCCTTGGGTCCTGAATAACCAGCAGCAATAGAGAGGTGCCCATCAGGGGCCTTGGTGGGCCTATGAGACTTGCTGACTTCAGGCAAGACTCAGCACATAACCAGCTGTGCTGGCTATGGGGCAAAACTCCTTCTGCTTGAGAAAAGCACAGGGCAAAGTAAAGGGGACTTTTTCTTGCACCTTAGGTACCAACACTGCCACAAGGGAGTAGAGCACCAAGCAGGATCTTGGGGTCCCCAATTCCAGGACTTGACTCTTGGACAGCATTTCTGGACCTGTCCTGGACAAGAGGGAGCCCACTGTTCTAAAGAGTGAGAACGAGGCCAGGCAGCATTCACCACAAGCTGACTTAAGAAACCTTGACCTTAAAGGAACATTGGTGGTAATCTGGACGTATTCCTCATGGCCAGGCGTGGCATTAGCTATGGAGGTGAGGATCCTCTGCCTTCAGAAAGGGGAAGGAAGAGTGGGAATTATGGCATCTTGTGGTTTGAGTGCCAGCTCGGCCATTATGTAATAGAATATCAGGTAGAATTCTAAGATTTTTGACTATAGTCCCTGACTCCTGGATGGCACTTCTGGACCCACCCAGGGCCTGGGGGACCTTGCCACCCTGAAGGGAAGAAACACAGATCTGGCTGGCTTTGCTACCTGCTGATTTTAGAGCCCAAGGGCCTTGAGCAAACATAGGTAGTATTCAGGGAGTCGTTAAAGTGGTTAAAGTAGGCCTTCGGTGAGACCTAGTGCTGTCCTGGCTTCATGTTTGACCCATAGAAGTCGTAGTGGTGGTGGACACAGGGGTGCTTGTGTCACTCCACCTACAGCTTTAGGTGCTTCAAAACAGAGAGAGAGACTGTGTATTTGGGAGAAAGTAAGAGAAGAGAGCAAAATTCCTTACCTGGTAATCCAGAGAACTCTCCCAGACCTTGTGCAAGGCCATCAAGGCCATGCTTCTATGAGTCTGCAAGAACTGCAGTGTTACTGGGCTTGGGATCCCCCCTAAAGCAGAAACAGCTTAGATCGCAACACCCACGTCCTTTTAAATATCTGGAAAGTCTTCCCAAGAAGGACAGCTACAAATTAGCCCAGACAGTGAAGACTATAATAAATACCTAACTCTTCAATGCTCAGACACCGAAGAACATCTATTAGTATCAACACCATCCAGGAAAACATGACCTCACCAAATTATCTGAATAAGGCACCAGGGAACAATACCAGATAAACAGATATATGTGACCTTTCAGATAGAGAATTCAAAATAGCTATGTTGAGGAAATGCAAATAAACTCAAGATAACACAGAGATGGAATTTAGAATTCCATCAGATACATTTAACAAAGAGATTGAAATAATTAAAAAGAGTCATGCAAAAATTATGGAGTTGAAAAATGCAATTGGCACACTGAAGACAGAGTCCTTTAACAGCAGAATGGATCAAGCAGAAGAAAGAATTAGTTAACTTAAAGACAGGCTATGTGAAAATACACAGTCAGAAGGAAGCCTACAAGATCTAAAAAATAGCCTCAAAAGGCAAATCTAAGAGTTATTGGCCTTAAAGAGGAAGAGAAAGAGAAAGAGGTGGAAAGTTTATTTAAAGGGATAGTAACAGAGAACTTCCCAAACGTAGAGAAAGATATTCAAGTACGAGAAGGTTATAGAACACCAAGCAGTTTTAGCTCAAAGAAGACAGCCTCAATGTATTTAATAACCAAATTCCCAAAGGTCAGGGATTCAGAAAGGATTCGAAAAGCAGGAAGAAAAAAAAAATAACACATAATGGAGCTCCAATGCATCTGGCAGTAGAGTTTTAAGAGGAAACCTTACAGGGCAGAAGAAAGTGGCATGACATATTTAAAATGCTGAAGAAAAAGAAATATTTACCCTAGGAGAGTATATCCAGTGAAACTATACTTCAAGCATGGAGCAGAAGTAAAGACTTTCCCAGAAAAATAAAAGCTGAGGGATTTTATCAATTCCAGATCTGTCCTACAAGAAATGCTACAGGGAATACTTCACGCAGAAAGAAAATGACATTCATGAGCAATAAATAATCAATCACCTAAAGGTACAAAACTTACTGGTAATAGTGAGTACACAGGAAAACACAAAGTATGATAACACTTAACTGCGTTGTATAAGCTACTTGTATCCTAAGTAGAAAGAATAAATGATGAACCAATCAAAAGTAATAACTACAACAACTTTTCAAGACATAGTAAAATAAGATGTGAATATTAATAGAAACAACAAAAATGTAAAAAGCAGAGAGACAAAGTTAAAGCAAGGTTTTATTAGTTTCCTTTTTGCTTGTGTTTTTGTGTGTGCAAATAGTGTTAAGTTGTAATCAGATTAAGATAATGAGTTACAAGATAGTATTTGCAAGTCTCATGGTAACCCTAAACCAGAAAACATACAATGGAGACACAAAAAATAAAAAGCAAAAAACTAAATCATATCAACAGAGAACACCATCTTCACTAGAGGAAGACAGGAATGAAAGAAAGAAGGAAGAGAAGACCACAAAACAACCAGAAAGAAAATAACAAAATAGTAGAAGTAAGTTTTTACTTATCAATAACATTGAATGTAAATGGACTAAACTCTCCAAGAAAAAGACATATACTGGTTGAATGAACAAAATATAAGACTCATTGATCTGTTGCCTATAAGAAACACATTTCACCTATAAAGATACACATAGACTGAAAATAAAGGGATGAAAAAAGATATTTGATTCCAATGGAAACCAAAAAAGAGCTGGAGTTGCTCTACTTATACCAGACAAAATAGGTTTCAAGACCAAAACTATCAGAGACAAAGAAGGTCACTATATAAAACGATAAAGGGGTCAATTTAGGAAGAGGATATGACAATTTTAAATATATATGTACCCCAAACTGGAGTACCCACATATATAAAGGCAATATTATTAGAGCTAAAGAGAGAGATAGGTTCCAATATAGTAATAGCTGGAAACTTCAGCACACCACTTTTAGCACTGGACAGATCTTTCAGACAGAAACTCAACAAAGAAACAACAGACTTAATCTGCACTACAGACCAAATGGGTCTAATAGATATTTACAGAATATTTTATCCAAGAGCTTCAGAGTACACATTCTTTTCCTCAGCACATAGATTATTCTCAAAGATAGACCATGTGTTAAACCACAGAACAAGTCCTAAAATACTAAAAAAATCAATTCCCAGACATTGATGAACATCACAAGCACCAAGACAATACAAGAAAGCATGATATCACCACACAAACTAAATAAGTTCCCGGGGACCAATCCTAGAGAGACAGACTTATGTTACCTTGCAAACAGAGAATTCAAATAGCTGTTTTGAGGAAGCTCAGTGAAATTCAAAATAACACAGAGAAGAAATTCAGAATCCTATCATGTAAATTTGACAAAGTGAATGAAATAATTACAAAGAATCATGAAGAAATTCTGGAGCTGAAAAATGCAATCGGCATACCGATGAATGCAGCAAAGTCCTTAAAAGCAGAATGGATTAAGCAGAAGAAAGTATTAGTAAGCTTGAAGACAAGCTATTTGAAAATACACAGCCAGAAGACAGAAAATAAAAAGAAATAAAAAAGAATGAAGCATGCCTCCGAGATCTAGAAAATAACCCAAAAGGGCAAATCTAAGAGTTATTAGCCTCAAATAGGAGAAAAAGAGATTGGAGTAGAATGTTTATTCAAAAGGATAAAAAAAGAGAACTTCCCAAACTAGAGAAAGAGATCAATATTCAAGTACAAGAAGATTATACAACACCAGGCAGATTTAATCCAAATAAAACTACTTCAAGAAAGTTAATAATCAAGCTCTTAAAGTTCAAGGATAAAGAAAGGATCCTAAAAGCAGCAAGAGAAAAGAAATAAATAGGCTGGGAATGGTGGCTCACGACTGTAATCCCAGCATTTTGGGAGGCCAAGGCAGGTGGATCACAAGGTCAGGAGATCGAGACTATCCTGGCTAACATGGTGAAAACCCAACTGTACTAAAAATATAAAAATTAGCTGGGTGTAGTGGTGCACGCCTGTAGTCCTACTTGGGAGGCTGAGTCAGGAGAATTGCTTGAACCTGGGAGGCAGAGGTTGCAGTGAGCTGAGATTGTGCCACTGCACTTCAGCCTAGGCAACAGAGTGAGACTCCATCTAAAAAAAACCAAAAAACATAAAATGGAGTTCCAATGCTTCTGGCAGCAGACTTTTCACTTGAAAGCTTACAGGACAGAAGATAGTGGCATGATATACTTAAAGTTCTGAAGAAAAAACAAAACAAAACAAAAACCACACCTTATCCTAGAATATTATATCCAGTGAAAATATCCTTCAAACATGAAGGATAAATACTTTTCCAGAAAAACAAAAGCTGAGGGATATCATCATCAGACCTGTCCTCCAAGAAATGTTAAAGGAAGTTCTTTGATCTGAAAGAAAATGGAATTAATGAGCAATAAGAAATCATCTGAATGTATAAAACCCATTGGTAATAGTACACAGAAAAACACAGACTATTATAACATTGTAACTGTAGGGTGTAAACTACTCATATCTTGAGTAAAAAGACTAAAAAAGGAACTGATCAAAAATAATAACTACAAGAACTTTTAAAGATATAGACAGTATAATAAGATATAAATAGAAACAGCAAAAAGGTAAAAAGCAGGGGAATTAAGTTAATGTGTAGAGTTTTTATCAGTTTTCTGTTTGCTTGCCTGTTTATGTAATCAGTGTTACATTATCATCAGTTTAAAGTAATGGATTATATTATTTGCAAGCCTCATGGCAACCTTAAATCAAAAACATAGAACAGATAAACAAAGAATAAATAGCAAAAAATTAAAGCATATCACCTAAGAAAATCACCTTCACTAAAAGGAAGATAGGAAGGAAAGAAAGAAGAAAGAGAAGACCACAAAAGCAATCAGAAAACAAATAACAAAATTGTAGAATTACACCCTTACTTATAATAATATTAAATGTAAATGGACTAAACTCTTCAATCAAAAGACATAGAGTGGCTGAATGGATATAAAAACAACACCCAAGGATCTTTTGCCTACAAGAAACACACTTTGCCTAAAAAGAAACACATAGACCAAAAATAAAATGGCTGAAAAAATATATCTATGCCAGTGAGAAACTAAAAAGAGCAGGAGTAGCTATACTTATATCAGACAAAATAGATTTTAAGACAAAAACTATGAAGAGACATAAAAGGTCATTATACAATGATAAAGGGGTCAATTCATCAAGAGGATATAACTATTGTAAATACAAATGCACCCAATGCTGGAGTACCCAGATATATAAAGCAAATATTATCAAAGCTAAAGAGAGAGAGACACTTCAGCACCTCACCTTCAGCATTGGACAGATCTCCCAGACAGAAAATCAACAAAGAAACATTGAAGTTAACCTGCACTATAGAACAAAGAAACCTAATAGATATTTACAGACTGCTGTATCCAATGACTGCAGGATACACAATCTTTTCCCCAGCATGTCGATAATTCCCAAAGATAGACCACATGTTAGGCCAGAAAGCAATTCTTAAAAAATTAAAAAAATTTAAATTATATGAAGTATCTTATCTGACCACAATGTAGTAAAACTAGAAATTATAAGGAGAGGAAATTTGGAAATCATACAAACACCTGGAAATTAAACTATATATTCCTGAATGACCAGTGAGTCTAGGAAGAAATTAAGAAGAAAGTTGAAAAATTTATTGAAACAAGTGGAAATGGAAACAAAACATAACAAAACCTATGGGTTACAGTGAAAATAGTATGATAATTGAATTGTTTGTAATACAAAGAATAAATAAATGCTCTAGATGATGGATACCCAATTTATCCTGATGTGATTATTGTGCATTTTATGCATGTATCAAAATGTCTTATGTACCTCATAAATATCTACACCTACATATTAGTCCATTCTCACATTGCTATAAAGAACTACCTGATACTGGGTAATTTGTAAGAAAAGAAGTTTAATTGACTCACAGTTCCACAGGCTGTACAGGAAGCATGGCTAGGGAAGCCTCAGGAAACTTACAATCATTGGAGAAGGTGAAGAGAAAGCAGGCGCATCTAAAATGGTGGGATCAGGAGAAAGGGAGCAAGGGAGCAGGTGCTACACACTTTTAAAAAACCAGATCTTGTAAGAACTCACTCACTATCATGAGAACAGCAAGGGGGAAGTTCACCTCCATGATCCAATCACTTGCCACCAGGCCCCTCCTCCGACACTGGGGATTACAATTTGACATGAGGTTTGGGCAGGAACACAAATCCAAATCATGTCATTCTGTCCCTAGCCCCTCCCAAATCTCATGTCCTTCTCACATTTCAAAACACAATCATGCTTTACCTACAATTCCCAAAAGTCTTAACCCATTCCAGCATTAACTCAAAAGTTCAAGTCCAAAGTCTCGTCTGAGACCAGACAAATCCCTTCTGCCTATAAGCCTGTAAAATCAAAACCAGTCAGTTACTTCCAAGATGCAACGGCGGTACAAGGATTGGCTAAATACTCCCATTCCAAAAAAAGAAATTGCCTGAAACAACTGACTTCGACTCCATGTTTCATATCCAGGCCACAGTGATGCAAGGGGTAAGCTCCCAAGGCCGTGAGTATCTCCAACCCTGTGGCTCTGTAGGGTACAGACCCCTCAGCTGCTTTCACAGGCTGGCATTATGTGCCTGTGGCTTTTTCAGGTGCATGGTGAAATCTGTCAGTGGATCTACCATTCTGGGGTCTGGAGGATGGTGGCCCTCTTCTCACCACTCCACTAGGCAATGACCCAGTGGAGACTTTATGTGGGAGCTTCAACCCCACATTCCCCCTCTGTACTGCCCTAATAGAAGTTCTCCATGAGAGGTCCAGCCCTGCAGCAGAATTCTGCCTGAACATCCACACAATTCCGTATTTCCTCTGAAATCTGGGCAGAGTCTCTCAGGCCTAAACTCTTGCCCTCTGTGTACCCAAAGGCTTAACAACACGTGGAAGCCACCAAGGCTTACAGCTTGCAACCTCTGGAGCAGTGGCCTTCGACATATATGGGGCCCTTTTAGTCATGGCTGGAGCTGGAGTGCCTGGGAAGCAGGGAGCAGTGTCCTGAGGTTGTGCAGGGCAGCAGGGCCCTATGCTCAGTCCACAAAACCATTCTTCCCCCCTAGTCCTCCAGACCTGTGATAGGAGGGGCTACTGTGATGGTCTCCAAAATACCTTCAAAGCATGTTCCCCATTGTGTTGCTATTAATATTTGGCTCCTCTTTACTTGTGCAATTTTCTACAGCCAGCTTGAATTCCTCCCGGGAAAGTGGGTTCTTCTTTTCTACCACATGGTCAGGCTGCAAATTTTCTAAACTTTTATGCTCTGTTTCCCTTTTAAATATAAGCTCCTATTTCAGATAATCTCTTTGCACACATGTATGACTGTATGTCTTTAAAATTAGCCAGGCCAAATATTGAATCCTTGCTGCTTAGAAATTTCTTCTGACAGATACCCTAACTCATCACTCTCAAATTCACAGTTCCACAGATCCCTAGAGCAAGGGCATAACACCACCAGTTTCCTTGCTAAAGCACAGCAAGAGTGACCTTTACTTCAGTTCCCAATAAGCTCCTCATCTCCATCTGAGACCTCCCCTGCCTGAACTTCACTGTCCATATCACTGTCAGCATTTTGGTTTCAAAAATTTAATAAGTCTCTAGTAAATTCCAAACTTTCCCTCATCTTTCTCTCTTCTTCTGAACCCTCCAAACTGTTCCAACCTGTTCTCATTACCCAGTTTCAAAGCTGCTTCCACATTTTCAGTTATCTTGATAGGAATGCCCCACTTCCCAGGACAAGTATTCTGTATTAGTCTGTTCTTGAATTGCTATAAAGAACTACCTGAGGCTGGGAGCGGTGGCTCATGCCTGCAATTCCAGCACTTTGGGAGGTCGAGGTGGATGGATCACTTAAGGTCAGGAGTTCAAGACCAGCCTAGCCAACATGGTGAAACCCTGTCTCTACTAAAATACAAAAATTAGTCAGATGTGTTGGTGTGCACCTGTAATCCCAGCTACTCAGGAGGCTGAGGGCAGAATAATCACTTGAACCTAGGAGGCAGAAGTTTCAGTGAGCTGAGATTGTACCACTGCACTGCAGCCTGGGATATAGAAGGAGACTCCATCTAAAACAAAATTAATAAATAAGAGAACTACCAGAAACTGAGTAATTTGTAAAGAAAAGAGGTTCAGCTGACACAATTCCACAGGCTGTACAGGAAACATGGCTAGGTGGAGGGGCCTCAAGAAACTTATAGAGGAAGGCAAAGAGGGCAGGCAAGTCTTACGTGGTGGGAGCAGGAGAAAGAGAATAAAGGAGGAGGTGCTACACACTTTTAAACAACCAGATCTCAAGAGAACTCACTATTACAAGAACAGCAAGGGAGAAATCCACCCCCATGATCCAATAATCTCCCACCAGGCTCCTCCTCCAACAATGGGGATTACAATTCGACATGAGATTAGGGTGGGGACACAACTCCAAACCATATCAATCTGCTATGTATCCACAAAAATTATAAATAAAAAAAATGAATTTTTAAAAGATGGAGAAATAACTACAGATACAAACAAAATTTAAATAATCAAAATTGACTATTTGATTAAACTCCATCTAAACATATTTTAAAACATGAATGAAAACATTAATTTTCTAGGAAGATACACATTACTAAAATTGACCTCTACATTTGCATAAACCAGTCCAATAAACATAGAATACGTTTGTCAAAGAGCTACGCTTTTAAAAATTTTGGTACCTGGTGTGGGTTTATGTATATAAAACTGTTTTCTTACACGGACCTCCATGGAATGCAAATTCTGACTGCAGCAAGGCAAGTGGGTGTGGTCAGCAAACAGAATTGGTGTGGCACTGGATTTCCTGCTTAATGCAATGCCAAATGACAAAATAAAACCTGCATACAGGTTAGCTCTACTCTAAAACTCTGCTCAGTTTCCTTAGAGATTTGTCTAGAGTTTATTTTATGGGAGTAAATTTTGGTAACAGCTCACTACGAACAAAAGCTACCTCAGGTTCCTGTTTGTTTAGTTTGTGATTTCTCTGTGTTCAACTGTGATTTCTCATTCTGTTCAACTGTGATTTCTCATTCTCTTCCTGTTTTGCAGAAATTTAGTGAAATTTCCCTTTCACGATGGTATCCTCCCTTACCTTAACCTCCACAATTCTTTTTTTTCCATTATGAGTTTATTCTTAATCACACACCTTATCTTTCTTTTTAAGTGAGGTCTTAACAGGCATAGGAGACAAATGAATGTTCCTGGTCTGCCATCTTTGACAGCAAGAATTTTTATTTCTGTTCAGAAGATATTGGGATGTAAACATTGAAGGATAAGTAAAGCATATATATATGTTTTTTCAAGGCCAAAATTATTCTCTGGAGAAAGCATACATTCTTTAAAAAGCAATTTCTGTTAAGCATTTTACTAAGATAAGTAATATTTACATTTTCGTATAAATCTAGATGCATAACAGCTTCAAATTGTAGCAACCTAGTCATCATATCTGTTTAATGTCCATATAACCAATATCAAGATATCTTAGCTTATTACATATTATTGATAATAGTAAAGATAATTTAGAAACACAAAAGTTTACTTGACCAAAATATGAACATTTATGTAAACGTCGACTACACATAAATCATCTGTTATAAAAAAGAAAGCCTAATTTTCTTACTAAAAATATACTTCTCTTTTCCCAACTTTCTACCTTTTCTTACTACTAAGAAATTCTCATCTCTCCTTTGCATCCCCATCACCAGAATAAAAGGATTGGATAATAAGGGATATTGAAAGATAGTCTTACATTCCACTTATCTCTGTCCTAATTCTCACAAATTAGCAAATATGCAACACATCCTTTAAAAATTATAGTATTCTCATATTTCATATTAAATCAAATTTCCTTAATCACATATACAATCCATGATTCAAGGCGTATCTATATAATCTAACTAACATGAGAGACTTAGTTTTTTAAATTTTGAAATCCAGCTTCAGAAACTCAGCATCTCTGAAATCAAAGTATTACAGAACAAATGCTAGCAGAAAATCAATTTTTAATAAAATTTTCAATAAACTATTTTGGAAGACATCATTTGCTTTAAGATATGTAGGAAGATTCCTAAATAAATATTCTCAATTCTTTCATAAATTGATCATAAAATTCACAGAAAATGCAATTGTATATTTCTAAAATTTACACATATTAATCTCAATGTGTACTACAAATAAATTCGAGCGAATAAGTTTTAATATTTGATATTAATATTGCTAACAACTGACACTTTCATGACATATTTCTTATTTTGTTTACTTTGTCTTTCAGCAGAGAAAATACAGCTCAGCATCCATCTTTTAAATTGTGCAGAGAGTAAAAATACTCTGGGTCAAGATAGCCAATCATCATTTTTCTTTTATTTAGAAAATATTAAATATTGTATCAAATTTAATATTTGATACATTAATTTTATATTAATTAGGTTAATACATTTTAACATATTCTCACTGTACATTTAATCAATAAAAGGAAAATGTATTATGGTGTTCATTCCCTGATAATGCAACATCAATCAATTGTTTTTTTAATATAACTATGAAAGGTAATTTCAAACTTAACTCTTGTTTGAATTGTGAAAATGAGCAGGTATTTCTTTTGAAGTGTAATAGGATTTTAATAAATTTAATTAGAAACAATTTGGTTAATTCAGTGGAAGAATAACAAAAACAAATCATTTGATAGTCTCTCATCTTCCCTTTCCTATTTCATCACTCATATTGTCATCTTAAAAAGAAGTTTATCCCTGAATTACTTACTTCTGCTCTCTTGTCCAGAAGCCTTACCTAACTTCTGAATCCCATGATCACTGTCAACTCTAAGTAGCCCTTTTCATCTTCATGTGTCTTGTGGGGGCAACAATGAGTGAGAAACACTTTGTTTTATTCAGTGCTCCATGGCAGATGGTAGTAATTTTTGATAAATAAAAAATTGAATGAAAATATAACAGCTATAGTAAATAAGCATACTAGACTTAATAAGATAAATATTACTTTTTCCACATATATGATATAAAAATAAAGATGACAAAAACTATTAATCATATTTTGTGACGTGTTCATTTCTGGTAGAATTCTTCCTATACTTTGTTCAACTTGTTATTCTCTGCCTATTGCTAACACCTGACACTTTCTTGACATGTTTCTTATTTTGTTTACTTTGTCATTCAGCAGAGAAAATACAGCTCAGCATCCATCTTTTAAATTGGGCAGAGAGTAAAAATACTCTGGGCCAAGATAGCCAATCATCGTTTTTCTTTTATTTAGAAAAAATGCAACCTGATATTAAAATCCTGAGAAAGAATTGGAAATTAGAGTTGAGTGATAGCAGATATACTAAAAAAGGGAGAAAACTGACAGCAAATTGAGGAAAGAAAAATGAGAAACCCTGGTTGGGAAACTAGAGCACATTGCAAAATATCCTTAAGAGTAATGTGCCTGATGACCATTTTGGCATTTAATTGAAAACAGGATGTAGAAACCAACAGATAGATAAAATGCTTCATTCAACTCCTGAGAACATCTCAGTTGACCAGTAGTTTCTCTTCTGGGAAAGTGGAAACAGAAGGAAAACTTAGCTTAGACAATCACTACGCCTATAAATTAGTAGAGGTCTTGTTTACTGACTTAGTCATGGGAAAAAGAAACTTTATTAGATAAGTCATTGAATATCTCATCTAATTCCTGAAGTTTTAGAAGAGAAAGCAATGATACAAGGCAGTCAAGCAACTTGCTCAAGTTAAATAAAACTAAAATGCAGATCTACTGACTTCTAGTGAGATGGCCATTCCAAGATTTGACAGTGAATTCTTTTAAAATGATTATTTACAGTTAAAGCTTCAACACCATTACAGCAGGCAAAAACAAAACCAGCTATGAAAACTTGCCCACGAAGGGAGTGCAGATTGAAAACCTGGGAGGGTGTTGGGTGGAATTCTGATAGTGGTAACAAAGTGATGTCATAAACCTCACAAATAAAAGTTGCAACATTTAAACATAATATATTTTTTTTAAAGAACTGTTTAGAAGTAGTATAAAGAATTCAAATATAAACAAGAGCCAGAGGAAATTTTACTCTTATAAAACTGTGTTTCCAAAGGTAGGAAATGACCAGATATTCTCCTTAAGAACACCTATAACAAAGAGAAAAAGCCAGCCTAACCAGGTGAAAGATGCAGGGGAAATAACTCAGTACCAGGGGAGCAGCTGAGTATTTGAAAGGGAAATCTTGTAAGCAGGAGAACTACAGAAGGGGTGAGAACCAAAATCTGCATGTTAAGTTCTGCAGAAATCTCCAACTGGCCAGTAAATTACAAATGTGCAAAGCAGAGCCCTGTGTGTCTGGCAAATACAGACCAAAGAGTCCTATAGTCTTGAAAGACAGATTCACCAGGTAAGATTGTGAATTTGCTGCTTTTTTGCTATTGTTGTTAACTAGGTGTATTTCCCAACTCATATTTCAATCTAGCAAGGAAAACCTAAAAATTTACTAGTTTGAAATAGTACAGAAAAGAGCCTGAAGCTAGAACATCTGGAAATTTAACCATGTATGTGTGAGCTTAAAAATGTGAAGACACACTTTGTCTGAGTGTTCAGCTGACTGCCATGCAGTCACAGCAGAGACCCTCAGTGGACAAGGATAAGAAAAACAGCAGCTGGATGCTGTGAGCAATAAGCAGTTATCAGCTGCTGCATTACACAGGAAAGAGTGAGGATACAGTTTGAATCCAGAAAAATTAACCAACTATTAAAAAGAAAAATACCCAGAAGAACACAAGAGAATCCAGAGTTGCTACAATATATTATTTGCAATGTTCACTATTCAAATATTACTAGACATGCAAAGAAAGAAGAAAGTGGGATCTATAATCCAGAAAAATGACAGCCTGTGGGAACTTAAAACCCTAAACCAACAATTACAAAAAACACTTTTCTGCAGTACACTTGGAACAGTCACCAACATAGATCATATGCTGGGCTGTGAACAAGTCTCAATAAACTCAAAACGACCGAACTATTACATAATTATTCTCTGACATCTGGTTTATCTCAGGGATTCCATCTATTGATCTGTTGATGGTTTTTCACTTGACAGTTTCTCAGGGTGTCCTACTTCTTTGGAATATATCCTGGACATTTTGATAGTATGTTATGAGACTCTGAGACCTATGACAATACACTGGAGAATGCTGGCTTTTCTGCTATTGTTGCGGCTGTTTCAACAGGCAATTAACCTAGTTAGGTTCAAACTGGAAGTTCTGTCTTAGCTTTCACGGGGAGCATTCCAAAGTCAATTGAGTTTTAAAAGCCATTGCTATGCTGCTTTTTGTCTATCCCACATATGAACAGCTCAGGGCTGAGCTGAACTTTTGTCAGTTCACACACAGAATTAAGGCATCCCTATTTTCAGTTATCTCCTTTCTGCACGTTTTCCCGTATTATCTGACTCCCAGGGCTCTCTTTTCCTAGTTCCCCATCTTGAAAGATGTTCTTTGTTTTGTTTTTTTGGCATTTTAGCCACTTTTGCTGCTGCACAGTTATGCACAGTTCAGGCTGCCATTAAAGCAAAGAGTAGCTCCTTTCCTGTTCCGCAGGCTGGAAAGATTATTTCTGAAATTTGCTGCCTGAACCAATTGCCCAGAAGCTGGAGCTGCCCTTGGATCAAATCACAAAGATGAAAGAGGAGAGAATTAATTGGGAAGCTCACCCAATGAAGATTGTTTATCAAGTTTGGTCTTTACCAATTCATTTACTAATCTTCAGAGTAGTTGCTTGTTTGTTTATTTTGGGTACTTTGTCCAGGGTGTTTGGTTGTAGTCAATGGGAAAGATAGATATAGTATTCTTATTCTATTTTGTTCACTGCCAGAGTCTATGGGGAATTTTGTTCATCATCTCCCCCTTTTACCAAATGTATTATAATGAGCACAACTATTATGTATGTATTTAGGAATAAATGTAAAATGATAAAAATAGCTTTTGCTTTACATTTTCTAAAATTACTTGGCAAAAAACACTTTTATAGAATTTCAGCCCAGCATAACTGAAAGAAATATATTTTAGTGACTTGTGTGTATTTATTGTTGTTTTCATATGTATTCTCTTCCTTATTAAAATACATACTTGTTGCCAGAGTGAAAATTTTCAGAATTAAAATGGAGTCACTAATTTTAAGAAATTCCTGAAAAATTGAGTCACGGAAGTCCATGAAGGGAGGGTTCTCCCTGTATACCTGATAAAGAAAAAGATTCCCTTTACATATATATATGTAAGTGTGTGTGTGTGTGTGTGTGTGTGTGTGTGTATACTTCTTCAAGAACATCTGTTCAGCAACTGCCTGTCCAACCTTGGACTGGTATCACCCTTGTTATTGATCTTTGTAGCCAAGGGTAATTATTTCAAAACAATTATGTACTCCTCTACATTTTTTCCTTTAGAAAGATTTGTTTTCCTTTACTTCCTTGAATAAGCACAAAGTTTGTTGCAGCATGTATATTCCCATTGCAACACTCTATTTTCAAATAAACATAATATTTATTTATTTAGAGACAGAGTCTCTATTGCCCAGGCTGGAGTGCAGTGGCACAATCTTGGCTCACTGCAACCTCTACCTCCCAGGTTCAAGCGATTCTCCTGTCCCAACCTCCTGAGTAGCTGGGACTACAGGTGTATGCCACCACGCCTGGCTAATTTTTTTTTTTTATTTGAGATGGAGTCTCGCTCTGTCACCAGGCTGGAGTGCAGTGGCACAATCTCAGCTCACAGCAACCTCTGCCCCCCGGGTTCAAGCGATTCCCCTGCTTCAGCCTCCTGAGTAGCTGAGACTACAGGTGCACACCCCCACACCCAGCTAATTTTTTGTATTTTTAGTAGAGATGGGATTTCATCATGTTGGCCAGGCTGACCTCGAACTCCTGACCTCATGTGATCCACCCACCTTGGCCTCCCAAAGTGCTGGGATTACAGGCGTGAGCCACTGTGCCCGGCTGAACATAATTTCTTTTTAGAGTCTCTGTTTGTAATTCAGGTTGACACCAAAACCTGTGTCTTGCTCATCTTTTCTTCTGTCCACTGTATCTAGCACTTGCGTATAACCCTTAGTGAATGTTAAATTTCACTGGGTAGATTGTTTTCTCTGTTGTCATGGTCTCAGAGCTGCTTCTGTTACTATGAAGAACCTCTGTCTATTTATCAAAGCCTTCTCTGGTTACTCACCGTAATGACTGACTGTGTACCTTTCCCTACATTTTTTTAAAAAGTTTTTTTAGCAAGAATATAGCAATATTCGTATTGTGACTGATCCTTCTAAAGAAACTCCCAAAAGATAAGAGATTATGCCAAAACTTTGAGAAAACAAATTATCAATGTCCATGTACATATGAAATTAAAGATATTAATCAGAGTAAATTTTAACCTATTGAATGAATATAATTAGTCCTATATCATATATTTGACTCATATTGAGAAAGTATTTATTTGACTGAAAATACTTCTAAAAATAATAAACATAAATGTCTGTTAGGAGGAATTTTACTATTTGGTTCTTGTTTTTTCTTGATCTTATTCATATAAAAACTATCTTAATTTATAAATTACATTCTAAAGTCAGAAATTTTAAATTGTTCTAAAAATTGCCAATATTATGTAGAATTGAAGATAGTCAACTCTTACCACAATCACTTATACTATTTTAATGAAATTAGTTTTTAAAATATATAATTAATATTGAAATTATAATTTTTCAAAAGAATAATGATTTCGTATTCCATAACCCTAACACAATTATTAACATATTGAATTTTCTAGCAATCATTTTTTCCTGGTCATCTCTTTCTCATCTAACCTTAACTACTCTATACACAATTTATATCACACTTTTCTCTTTTTTTTTCCTAATCTTTAACATGATGCCACATTATCCTCATAACCTTAATTTTAATTAGTACATAATATGCCAAGAAAAGATGGTACCATGATTATTGCTAACAATTTTCTTGTTGGGTAGTTAGATTGTTCTCAGTTTTCACTCAGTTACATAATACTATAATGAAAATCTGTATCTATGGTGATTTTTCATTTTTTGATTATTTCCTTAGTGGGGGTTCTCAGATGTAGAGTTAATATTTTAAAAAATTTTATACTTTTTTAAGAAAATATTATTTATTATCCTTAATGTCCTTTTCAGCAATGTATAAAATTACTTTCTTTACTGCAATCTTTTAATCATTGAGTGGTATCTTTTTGGGAGTGATCAATTTAATAAATAATAAATGGCATCTCACATTGTACATTTATTTGATTAATTAGGTTTAAATTTTTACATTTTTTATTATATTGCCTTTTGAAAATTGTCTTTTGATGCCCTTTGTCCATATAAACTCTTTATAGATTTCTCTGATGCTAGGCAACAAATATTTGTAATCAATTTTAAAAATCGAGTGAACAGCTTTGTAAAGCTCTTGGAATCTTATTTTTAGAAATACTGGCTTTGCTGATAGAAACCAGCTTTTTATAATTCTAGTTGCTGAACATAAATTGAGCATACAGTAGGCATCAGGCACTTTATCTCATTTAATATTGTCTATCAATCCTATGAAGTAGATCCTATTATTATTATTACCAGTTTAGAGGTGACTGAAGAGGAATTGAGAGAAGGTTAATTACCACAGGTCAGACAGGTGGTTAGTGATGAAGTCAGAGCTAGACCCCACATATGACATTCTTTAACCACTACGGATCAAATTTTCAAATACAGGAAGTGTTCATAAAAGCAGCCTATAATATAGAAGCTGTCAGAGAATGGCCTGATTCATTACTGTCACATTTGTGAGTTTTAGCTTTAGCCTTGTGTTCTAATCAGTTCAGTTGCCACAGCAAAAATACCATGGACTGAGTGGCTTAAACAACACAAATTTATTTCTCACAGTTCTGAAGGCTAGGAAGTCCATAGCCTTCTGCTGCTATTCAATTCCTGGTGACAGAGCCCTTTTTTTTGTTTTTTAGATGGCCAACCAAAACTTGGTTTTCTTCTTGTCCATCTTCTTGCTGTATCCTCACATGGGGAAGAGAGAGAGATCAAGTCTCATCCTCCCCTTATAGTGGTGTTAATCCAATCATAGAATCTCCAAACTCATGACCTCATCTAAAACTAATTACCTCACAAGGGCCCATCTTCTAACACCACCACATTGGGAATTAGGGCTTCAACATAAGAATTTGGAAGAGACACTAATAATTCATAGTATCTTGTGACCAGAAAAAAACAAGAAATGGTGTAAAGTTTACCTCCAAACATGACTGAAATACTGGAATCATTAGAGCTAATTTCATTATCATGTGAATCTACAAAGAGGAGGTTGAGAGAGTAAAATCTGAGCATTTTATTAATCTTCAGCCTTCCACTAATCCACTGAGTGACCTCAGGAAGTTATTTAAGCCCTCAGAGTCACGAAGTCCCCATTTTTATAAAAGGCTTTCAAACCTTTCCTTGATTAAATGAGACTCTCTCTCTCTCCAAATATATATACACACACACACACATATATATCTCCTAACAGAGTGTTTGGTATATTATAGGTGCTTAATAGATAGTTGTTATTTTTGTGTTTGGTTTCCAATATTTGATGGATATATAGTGTGTCAAATGTCTCCAGATTATTTCCTAGGCTCTGTCAGTCCTGAGAGTCACTAAAGTGTGTAAGTCTTCCCAAGAGATTTTAGTTGGAAGAAAATAATCCATTTTAGAACTTCTACAAGTACTTACACATTGGAAACTTTCCAGTGTAGACTAAATTACTCTCAGTGCATCTCTGGACAATTTCATGTCCTCCAAAATCTCTGTACCTTGACTGCGTTCATTGTGTAAATTCCTGAAATAGGCTTAAATAATTGATTGTGGAAAAGAACAAAAAGCCTCATACCGTTAACAAGATTGGATTCTGACTCCCACAGGTCTAATTATCCCCTTGCAAAGTACTCTTCTCTACTCTTTAGCTCTTGTCTCTTAAAACAATTAGCCACAGTCTTGATTTTTGTTTCTGCTCATTGTCTATAGGTTCTATCTTCAAAGTGGCTTCAGCTAGTGTGTTTTTGCCATTTAATCTAATATTGTTAGAGGCACAATTATATGATATTAATACTTCTTTCAAAGTAATTTGTTTTGTAGAATCCATTAAAATATGAATTGTTCCTTATCATGATTTTGTTTAAGGAGATTTCCAATGAAACACGTTTCTATTTTGGCATTCTACTGGCTTCTGCAAGTGAACTGTAAGCTATTTGGCCTTTCTCATGTAATCATAACTTTTCTCTTGGTATAACTAAAGTTACTGCATTTTTTACCTGCAATAACAGTGTAATTTCTAAAATGTGCCACAACAGAATTACCTTTCCTTAATTCACTTAGAGATGGTGGAATGAAAATTTGGGGTAAATGGAGAAAAAAATGTATTAACTAGAAATATTTAAGGCAACCTAATTTGAATTAAATGAAGATTTTTGTCATTTAAAAATGTTTTGCAGTGCCTCTATTGAATATTGATTATAACATTGCTTGTGTTTCATTTTTTATTTTAAAATTAAACTAAAAAAAATTTTTTTTAGAGACAGAGTTTTGGTCTGTCACCCAGGCTGGAGTGCAGTGGGGTGATCATAGCTCACTGGAGCCTTCACCTTCTGGGCTGAAGATACCCTTTGCCTCAGCCTCCTGAGTAGCTGGGGCTACAGGTATGCACCACCAAGCTCAGCTAATAAAAAAAAAAAAATTAAGAGATGGGGTCTCACTGTGTTGCCCTGCTGGTCTCAAACTCTTGGCCTCAAGTGATTCTCCTGCTTTGGCCTCCTAAAGTGCTGCAATTGCAGGCATGAGTCACTGCACATGGCCTTGTTTGAGTTTTAATAATCCAGTTCTCAGCTAATTAAAATGGCGGTGCTCATTCTTATTCAGGCTGTTTGGTGTATCTGTTCCTACTGTGTTGGAAAAATCATTTGGAGAACATAACCATTAATAACCTTTAACAAGACCTTCCGTCAGAATAATTTCTTGAATGTAATTCTTCCTTGTGCTTCTGCTGAACATTGATATAGCAATAAGATGTTAACAACTCCTATGGGAGCTGGCTGGGTTTTATTATATTTTAGAAGGAACAATTATTTCTCCAAGAGACCATGATTTAATTTAGATATTGTATCCAAGGACCTCAACCTCAGAACCCTCTCTAGAAGTAGAATGACCCGACAAAGCCACTTTGGATAGACTTTTGAAACTTCATCTTTTCTTTTCTTTTCTTCTTTCTTTCTTTCTTTCTTTCTTTCTTTCTTTCTTTCTTTCTTTCTTTCTTTCTTTCTTTCTTTCTTTCTTTCTTTCTTTCTTTCTTTTCTTTCTTTCCTTCTCTCTCTTTCTCTCTCTGTTTTTTTGACAGAGGTTTGCTCTTCTTTCTTTCTTTGACAGAGGTTTGTTCTTTCTTTCTTTCTTTCTTTCTTTCTTTCTTTCTTTCTTTCTTTCTTTCTTTCTTTCCTTCTTTCCTTCTTTCTTTCTTTCTTTCTTTCTTTCTTTCTTTCTTTCTTTCTTTCTCTCTCTCTCTCTCTCTCTTTCTCTCTTTCTTTCCTTCTCTCTTTTTCTCTCTCTGTTTTTTTGACAGAGGTTTGCTCTTCTTGCCCAGGCTGGAGTGCAGTGGCATGATCTTGGCTCACTGCAACTTCCACCTCCCAGGTTCAAGTGATTCTCCTGCCTCAGCCTCCCAAGTAGCTGGGATTACAGGCATCCACGACCACACCCGGCTAATTTTTTGTATTTTCAGTAGAAATGGGCTCTCATCATGTTTGCCAGGCTGGTCTTAAACTCCTGACCTCAAGTGATCCACCCATCTCAGCCTCCCAAAGTGCTGGGATTACCATGCCCAGCCCGAAACTTCATCTTTTCTAAAGAAACCATATTGATGCCGATGACATAAAAATGGTTGGAATGATCCTTTCTCGAATGGCATGTATTAAACATACAACTTCCCTGAATTTTCTCACCTAACACCTCAAACAGCCCATATGCCTCTTTTCTTAATCATCATGTGATTAAATGTCATTCAGTGCATCTGATCATAATACTTTGCTCTTACCAGTCTAATTACCTTGCACCAGAATTGACAGAAGTAATACTCAGGCTTTCCATCTCTAACAGTGCCAAGTTCATGGATAGACTCTATCAATATTTGGTTTTATCTCATCTATTTCTGTCCTTGATTTGATTCTGACTAGAGCCATGCAAATGCAAGAACTTATGTTAATCTATATCTATGCCTGCCACAGTCACCTGAAACTCTATTTTGTACTCTGTAACTATGGGTGAGATTTTAAAACCTCACTGATAACTAAAAGAAAAAGAAAAGCTTATGTATTAGATGCTGTTTTAAAAGTGCTTATCTCTTTCTCAGAAGCTCCTTAATTTTCCAAATGACTTTTTAGCTATGTTCACTCAATGTGAATTTTAAACACAGACTTCAGAAAAATATTTACTCAGATCTCTTATTTCCTTTCACAGGTTTTGAATTCTCTTTCTGATAGTAGGGTTCTCCATATAAATTCAACCTAAACCTAAAATCTAACTGTGTATATATACTGAAATGTACTTATATGCTTGTGTAACACAAGGGAATGAACCTATATCCAAAATTTGTTTGAATGTTGAGAGTGATACACCAAGAGGGTATGAAATGGTTTATTGGCCAGGTGTGGTATATTAGTTCATTGTCACGCTGCTAATTAAGACATACCCAAGACTGGGCAATTTACAAAAGAAAGGTTTAATGGACTAACAGTTACACATGGCTGGGGAGGCCTCACAATCATGGGGGAAGGCAAGGAGGAGCAAGTTATGTCTTATATGGATAGTGGCAGGCAAAGAGAGAGAGCTTGTGCAGGAAACACCCCCTTATAAAACTATCAGATCTCATGAGACTTATTCACTATCATGAGAACAGCATGGGAAAGACCTGCCCCCACGATTCAATTACCTTTCACCAGCTCCCTCCCACAACACATGGGAATTCAAGATGAGATTGGCATGGGGATACAGAGAAACCATATCATGTGGTGTCTCACACCAGCAGTTTGAGACCAGCCAGGCCAATATAGCAAAACCCCATGTCTACTAAAAATACAAAAATTAGCCAGGGATGGTGGTGCATGCCTGTAGTCCCAGCTACTCAGGTGGCTGAGGCATGAGAATCACTTGAACTGGGAGGCAGAGGTTGCAGTGAGCTGAGATCACACCACTGTACTCCAACCTGGGAGACAGAGGGAGACTGTCTCAAAAAAAATTAATTAATTAAAAGAAAAGGTTTACTACTCACATAATGAGGCTCTCTGAGGAATAAAGATTTCAAGCAAATCCAAAAGTAATTTGACAGAGGAGGGAAAAAAGACTAGCATGGGGTTTTTATGGTAATTAGAGAGGAAGACTGAGGTGAGGATTCCTGTATGTGGCTTGAACTTCCTGCAGGTGCCAAAGGAGAAAGTATTAGGCTTCTAATCAGCTTGCCCACATGTGGGGCAAAAGAGGAAAAGGAAGAGGAGAAGCTTAAAAGTTGCTAGCAGACAAACATTAAGAAATGGAGTCATACCCTTATTATAATACTATACTTGCACATATTGCACATTGGAATATACCTACCCACACATGCTGCCTCCTATACTGTGTAGACCCATTAGATTTCCATGTATTGCAGGTACCTAGGTTCCTGTGATCACCCTAGGTTCATAATTCCTGCTCTCTTGTGATTCTCACTTGAATCTCCTCTCCCAAGACTGTGGGCTTGCACTTGAGCTGATCAAAATGCAGAATTCTCTCCTTCTTCATGACTGAAACGACGACTGGAACATAAATGTCCCACTTACACAAGACGTTTGCATTTGTGGCATACTATTCTAAAATAGATAATTCAGAGGAATAGAGCAATAAGGAGATTACTATTTCTATGGACAAAAATTTGCCATGCCTCTTAGTAGGCAGGAGTTACTACACACATTTGCACTTGAAATAACAAGTAACTTTTTTCCTCTATGACGTGAACAAAATCATTTGTCTCCCTTTGATTACATGAGATTATAAATATAAATAATTTAGTAAGCACACACAGAAAGAAGTACCTGCAGACAAATAGCTGACACATGGTTTGCTGATCTTGTTGGCTTCCTTACTGCCAAATGTTGAAACTTCACACGATATTGACTCTGGAGACTCAGAAATGCTGTTAGTCCCCCTGAAAAGTGATCATAAAAGATTTCTGTCAATTAAATTTTATCATTTGTATAAAACTCATAAAGTGGAGTTCTCACAGAAAGTATTCAGATTTTTCTCTTTTCCTCTAGCCTTTTTCCACCACAATATACTTCAGAACAAAAGCATGACCATTTCTGTTTGTTCCAGTGAGATATATATTTATATTTTTTTCTGCTAAGATACATATTTACATCTAATTTTTCCTAATGAAATGTAGTACTGAGAGGTAAATTACTTTAGCTATAATTCTTGGCATCATGAATAAATTTATTTGTAAGCATTAAGCCTCTGATCCTCACTTGTAATGGTTTCATAGCTGAACATCTATCAAGAGTGATGAGTTTGGAAGTTAGGTACTGTGCTGCTTCCTTCTGTAATCCAACTCCAAACAAGATTCGCAATGAAAAGGACAATCTAATAAATTCACTCGCTTGAACTTTGTCTTAAATTATAAATAATTTGGATAATTCAAATATAAATTTCAAGGTCACTCAACCCTCAGATTCGAGGACATATGGTTTTGGAAACAGCTCATCAGCCTCTCAGAGAATCCAAGTGAGTATTTTTCATAACGAAGGAGCTTAATAGGAGCAAAAAATTTTCAAGATTAAGAGGAACCTGCCTTACTCAAATTTACCAAAATAGTAGGTGGTGATTTAATAGGAAAATAGTTACAAAGATCAGTTTTAGACACATTAAATATAAAAGACAAAAAATATTACCTTGAATATAAAATATTATATATTTATGATGATATTTTACTTCTTTATCACTCTTTATAAGTAATTTTTCAATTGATATGACTAAAATGACTAGAATTGGTTTCTTGTAAAATGTTCTCAGGGATCCAAATGAATCAATGCATCTTTATAATTAAACATTTTGTTTACCCTCCTTAGAAGAAGACAAATTAATACCAAAATATATATACCCTGAATAC
Organism: Theropithecus gelada; assembly: GCF_003255815.1. NCBI lineage: Eukaryota > Metazoa > Chordata > Mammalia > Primates > Cercopithecidae > Theropithecus > Theropithecus gelada. The sequence goes on from NC_037669.1 coordinate 139,647,331, forward strand.
ATATATATATATTTATATCCTTTAATCAAAATTAATGCTTAATGAGTAATTCAGCTGAATAATCTTTTCAAATGTTTATATAGCTTTAAGTCATTGTGATCAAATTTGTATAAAAATAAAACAGATCAGTTATAAATCAGGTGAACCACAATTTAAAACTGATCAAGACCAATGACATTTGCCTTGAGAATTCAAGATATTCTTAAGAACTCTAGAGTCAGAAATACCTATTTTGAAGTATTACTTAATTATTATAGGTATATTTGGCAAGATACATGTTCTCTCTGTTCCTGAGTTTTTTTTCATTTCCCTCATAGAGATAAAAATACCTATCTCAGTAAGTCAGTTGTAGGAATTAATTTTAAAAAATCATTTCCATGTTGCAGTGGGGTTTTCTCTACTCCATGTCCAGGCAGATCTCCAGGCATTCTGAGCACCAGATCACCTAGATCAGCAGCCTGAGCCACCCCATCTTTACTGTGTAGAGATCTTAGTGCAGTGGGGTCTTCTCTGCTACATGCTCAAGGAGATTCACAGGTATTCAGAGCACCTGCTTGCCTAGTTCAGCAGCCTGAGTTACCCCACCCCTCCTGTCCAGAGATCTTGGTGCAGGGGTCTACTCTCTGCTCCATGCTCAGGCAGATCTCCAGGTATCTGGAGGACTCGCTCTCCTGGATTGGTAGTTTAGGGCATCCCTGATCTCTCTGTGCAGAGAACTTAGAGCCAAGGTGGTTTCCTAGCTCTGCATCCAGGCACGCCTCTAGGCACTTGGTGGCTTCTCACTGTATTCTCCCTTGGCACTGGTGTCTATGCCTGACATCGGAGGATCCGTACATAGACCTTCCCAGTCCAGGTCTGCCCCTTGTACACCCCTCCCCAGGGCTGAGCAGGGAGATCAGACAACCATACATTTCACAAATCATCTCATTGCCTGAAGCAACAGAGAGTTTCTGCCACTAAACGAAGATCAAGTATATACACAGCCACACTGGCCACAGCCAGCTGTTACCTGTAAGTGCCATCTGTAGGCTTGTAGATTATATTCCACAGTCCAATATAAAACCTGCTAAAAGAAGTGTATATGGCTATGGAAGCAAAGCTGTAAGACCCTAGCCAGCTTTCTCTACAGTCACAACCGCTAGGGATGGGGAAAAAGGGAAAAGGAAAGATAAAAATAATATAATAATATTATAGAGGAAGAACAAAAAAGAAAAAATCCTGCCCACACAAAAACAATTACAAAAATCAGAAGTGCTAGCATCTCCAGATGAGAAGGAAAGAGCATAAGAATTCTGGCACCATGAAGAGTAAGAATGTGGTGACACCATCAAAGGATTGCTGTAGCTCTCTAGCAGTGGTTCCTAACCAAAATGGAAACTCAGAAATGACAGATAAAGAATTCAAAGCATAGATTGCAAGGAAGCTCAGTAACATCCAAGATCAGGTTGAAAATTAACACAAAGAAACTTCTAAAGCAATCCAGGAAATGAAGGAAGGAATAAGCATCTTAAAAAAAAATCAATCAGAACTTCTGGAATTAAAAAACTCACTTAAGGCCAGGCATGGTTACTCATGACTGTAATTCCAGCACTTTGGCAGGCCGAGGCGGGTGGGTCACGAGGTTAGGAGATTGAGACCATCCTGGCTAACACAGTGAAACCCCGTCTCTACTAAATATCTAAATATACAAAAAAAATTAGCTGGGCATGGTGGTGGGTGCTTGTAGTCCCAGCTACTCGGGAGACTGAGGCAGGAGAATGGCATGAACACAGGAGGTGGAGCTTTCAGTGAGCCAGATCACGCCACTGCACTCAAGCCTGGGCGACAGAGCAAGACTCCATGTCAAAACCAAAAACCAAAAAAAACCAAACCAAAACAAAACAAAACTCACTTAAGGAATTTCAAGATACCACCAAAAGCTTTATCAATAGATGACACCAAGCAGAAGAAAATTTCAGAGTTCGAAGATCAGTCTTTTGAACTAAGTCAGACAAAAATAAAGAAAAAAGATTTTTAAGAAATAAACAAAGTCTTTAAGAAATATGGGATTACATAAAGCAACCACATCTGTGAGTTACTGGCATTTCTGAGAGAGGAGAAAAAGTAAACAACCTGGAAGATATATTTGAAGGAATAATTCAAGAAAACTTCTTTAATCTTGCTAGAAGTAGATATTTAGATACAAGAAATCTAGGGAACATCTGTGAGATATCATACAAAATAATCAACACCAAGGCATGTAGATTGGCACTAGATTGTCCAAGGTAAGTGCTAAAAAAAAAAAGATCTTAAAGGCAGCTAGAAAAAAAGGGCAGATCATGTACAAAAGGAACCCCATCAAGTTAACAGCACATTTCTTAGCAGAAATCTTGCAAGCCAAGAGAGATCAGGGGCCTATTTTCAGAATGCTTAAAAGAAATTTCAACAAAGAATTTCATTTTATCACACCAAACTAAGCTTCATAAGGCAAGGAGAAATAAAATATTTGCCAGACAAGCAAGTGCTAAGGGGATTTGTTACCACTAGACCAGACTTACAAGAGATCCTTAAAGATACTCTAAACATGGAAGCAAAAGAACAGTACTTGCTACCACAAAAAACACTTAAGTATATAGCTCACTGACTCTATAAAGCAACCACCTAATAGAAAGTACAAAGCCACCAGCTAAGAACTTCATGATAGGATCAAAACCTCACATATCAGTATTAACCTTGAATATAAATGGCCCAAATGTTTCACTTAGAAGGCACAGAGTGGCAAGTTGGATAAAAAAACACAATCCATCTATCTGCTGTCTTCAAAAAACCTGTCTCACACGTAATGACACCCACTGGCTCTAAGGGTTAGAGAAAGATCTACCATGCAAACAGTAAACAAAAAAGAACAACGGTTGCTATTCTTACGTTAGATACAAGAGACTTTAAACTGAAAACAGTGAGAAAAAAAAAAGACAAAAAAGAGCATTACATAATGATAAAGGGCTCAATTCAGCAAGAAAACTTAATTATACTAAATACATATGCATCCAACATTTGAGAAACCAGATTCATAAAACAAGTACTTGTAGACCTATGAAAAGTCTTAGCCACATAACAACAGTGAGGGACTTCAACACCCCACTGAAAGCATTAGACAGGTCATTAAGGCAGAAAACTAACAAAGAAATTTCAGACTTCTACTTGGTACTTGACCAATTGGACCTAATAGATATCTACAGAATACTCCATCCATCAATCACAGAATACACATTTTTCTCATCTGCACATGGAACATATTCCAAAATTGACCACATGTTCAGCTATCAACCAAGCCCCAATAAATTAAAACAATTGAAATCATGCCAACCATTCTCTCAGACTGCAGTGGAATAAAAATAGAAATCAATACCAAGAAGATCTCTCAAAACCACATATTTACATGGAAATTAATCTACTTGCTCCTGAATGACTTTCGGGTAAACAATAAAATCAAGGCAGAAATTTAAAAAAATTTGGAATAAATGAAAACAGAGACACAACATACCAAAATATTTGGGATGTAGCAAAAGCAGTGTTAAGAGAAAAGTTTATAGTCCTAGATGCCTACCTCAAAAAGTTGGAAAGATCTCAAATTAATGATCTAACATCATACCTAGAGGAATCAGAAAAACAAGAACAAACTAACCCCAAAGCTAGCAGAAAAAAAGAAATAACTAAAATCAGAGTGAAACTGATGAAATTGAGACCCCAAAATCCATACAAATAATCAATGAAACTAAAAGTTGTTTCTTTGGAAGGAAAACAAGATCAATAGATGGCTAGCTAGATTAACAGAGAAAAAAAGGGAGAATATCCAAACAAGCACAATCAAAAATGGCAAAAGTGACATTACAACTGACCCCACAGAAATACAAAAGATCCTCAGATGAGTGTAAGAGGATTAGGAAGAAAAAAAGAGATCCTCATAGACTATTATGAACACTTCTATGCACACAAACTAGAAAATCTAGAGGAAATGGGTAAATTCTTGGAAACACACAATCTCCCCAGATTAAATCAGGAAGAAATTGGAACACTGAACAGAGCATATCAAGTTCCAAAATTGACAGTAATTGAAAAAATAAAAACCTACCACCACAACCACCAACAAAAAGCCCTAGACCAGATGGAGTCACAGCAGAATTCTACCAGATATACAAAGAAAAGCTGGTACTAATTCCACCAAAACTATTCCAAAACATTGAGGAGGAGGGACTCTTCCCTAGTTCATTCTATGAAGCCAGCATTACCCTGAAACCAAAACCTGGCAAAGACACAATGAAAAAAGAAAACTACTACTGATGAATATAGACAATGAATATAGACACAAAAATCCTCAAGAAAATACTAGCAAATTGAATTCAGCAGCACACCAAAGAGTTAATTCACCATGATCAAGTGAATTCATTCCTGGGATTCAAGGTTGATTCAACATAGGGAAAGCAATAAATGTTATTCACCACATAAATAGAACTAAAAACAAAAACCACATGATCATCTGAATAGGTGCAGAAAAGGCTTTTAATAAAATTCAACATCCCTTCATGTTAAAAATTCAGCATTGAATGAACATATCTTAAAATAATAAAAGCCATCTATTGCAAACCCACAGCCAACATCATACTGAATGGGCAAAAGTTGGAGGCATTCCCCTTGAGAACCAAAACAAGACATTCTCATTCCTCCTATTGAACATAATACTGGAAATACTAGCTAGAGCAATTGAACAAGAGAAACAAAAGGCATCCAAGTAGGAAACGGGGAAGTCAAACCCTGTCTCTTCACTGATGATATGATTCTAAACTTAGGAAACTCTAAAGGCTCTGCCAAAAGGCTATTATAACTGATAAATGATTTTAGCAAGGTTTCAGGATACAAAATCAATGTACAAAAGTCAGTAGCATTTCTATACACTAATAGTGTCCAAGCTGAGAGTCAAATCAAGAATGCAATGTCACTTAAAATAGTTACACACACACACAAAATATCTAAGAATACATCTAACGGAGGAAGTGAAAGATCTCTACAATGAGAACTGCAAAACACTGCAAAAAGAAATCATAGATGACACAAACAAATGGAAAAACATTCCATGCTCATGGACAAGAAGAATCAATATTATTAAAATGGCCAAACTGCCCAAAGCAATCTACGGATTCAATGCTATTTCTATCAAACCACCAACATCATTTTTCACAGAATTGGGAAAAAAAAACCCTATGCTAAAATTCATATGGAGCCAAAAAAGAGCCTGAATAGCCAAAGCAATCCTAAGTAAAAAGAACAATACTGGAGATATCACATTACTCAACTAAAAACTATACTATAAAGCTACTGTGACCAAAACAGCATAGTACTTGTCCAAAAACAGAGCAATAAAACAGAAGAGAGAACCCAGAAATAAAGCCACACACCTACAGCCATCCCATCTAATCTTTGACAAAAACAAGCAATGGGGAAAGGACTCCCTATTCAATAAATGGTGCTGTGATAGTTGGATAGCCATATGCAAAAGAATGAAACTAGATCCCTACCTTTCACCACATAAAAAATTAACTCAGGATGGATTAAAGATTTATATGTAAAACCTCAAACTATAAGAATTCTAAAAGAAAATTGAGGAAACACACTCTGTACATCGACCTTGGGAAAGAATTTATGACTATGTCCTCAAAAGCAATTGCAACAAAAACAAAAACTGGCAAGTAGGGCCTAATTAAACTAAAGAACTTCTGTATAAACACACACACATATACAGGGTAAACAATTGCATAAAGAAAATGTGGTACATATACAGCATGGAGTGCTACGCAGCCATAAAAGAATGAAATCGGCCTGATGTGGTGGCTCATGCCTGTAATCTAGCACTTTGGGAGGCCAAGGGGGTGGAATCACTAGGTCAGGAGTTCAAGACTAGCCAGGCCAAGATCTTGAAACCCCGTCTCTACTAAAAATACAAAAATTAGCCAGGCATGGTGGTGGGCACATGTAATCCCAACTACTTGGGAGGCTGAGGCAGAAGATTGCTTGAGCCTGGGAGACAGAGGTTGCAGTGAGCCGAGATCGCACCACTGCACTCCAACCTGGGCGACAGAGCGAGACTTCGTCTAAAAAAGAAAAAAAAAAACCAAGAAATCAGCATGGATGCAGCTGGAGGCCATTATCCTAAGTGAATTAACACAATAACAAAAAATCAAATACTGCATGTGCTCAATTGTAAGTGGGAACTAAATATTGGTTAATCATGGACATAAAGATGTGAACAACAGACACTGGGAACTACTAGGGCTGGGAAGGAGAAAGGGATGGAAGAGCTGAAAAACTAACTGTTGGGTACTATGCTCAGTACCTGGGTGACCGGATCCTTCCTATCCTAAACCTCAGCATCACGCAATATTCACAGGTAACAAATCTGCATATGTATCCCCTGAATCTAAAATAGAGTTGAAGAAAATAAAAATGGAAGATGTTTTGGCCAACAACAACAACAAAGAAATGATTTGCATAAAAAAGCAGAGTATAGCATCTAGTTTATGGAAGCACCTAGTACATAGTAATTATCATTATGGCACAATTATGTTTTTCAGCTGGTACTAAAACTATGGAATACTTTTTCTTTGCTTCCAAAATACGTATTCTGAATGAATATATCATATTCGTAGCAATATGACTTTTAAGCCCGTTTGACTTTTACCTATCTCGGCTGTATTCTTTATACTTACAGTATTCTCTCTTTCTTTTTCTGAATGCTGAGGTACATTTTAAAAATACATTTTTTTTAACACAAAAAAACCTGCCACCAAAAAAATAATGTCCCTTCTTCTTGTTCTGAGAATGTTTTTTTTTTTAAAAAGAATATGCACCTTTTTATGGAGAATTTATGTAATCCATAAATTACGAAGCATTTATCCTAAAGTATATGCCAAATAGGGTTAAGTTTAAGAACGTTTTCCTCTGACAAAAGCCTTTGCAGGTACTCAATTTGTGAATGTGACAGGTGTCATTTTTACAACTTCACCAGATTCTGGCCCAATTGAAAGAAATAATGTGGTAGGTTAATAATTTGAAATGTTCTTTTAGGCTAAAAGATAAGAGTTATCTTGCCTAGCAAAGAGGCATCAGAAAGGGACAAGAGATCAAAGATCGAAATTTATAGCTTTTTGATGTAACCTCCAACAAAGTTTATGAAAGGATACTTTAGGATGTGACAGTGTTCAGCCAGAACAAGTTTATCCTACTTCCATCCGTATCCAGACCAGATAAAACTCTCATAAAGTGAGGAGGAGAATTGAAAGCATTTGGACATTGGTTGTTCTCCATGCCTTGCTTTCCACCTTCTCCCAGGATACATCTGAGGTGGACTTCGCAGCAGCAATAGGACTTCTCAGAGAGTTGAGAAGACCTATGAACTCCCAGTCCCTTCCAGACTCTGGTGATTGGCAGCCTTGCTAATGCCCTCCCAGTAAAAGGTGCGAAAACTAGAATCAAGAAGTCTATGAGGGGTAATATGAACATGTTATGGCTTCGGGCTACCCTAGAGGGGTGTATGAGAGCAGCTAAGACTTCTCAGTACCCAACAGAAAGGGTAGAGAAGCTGCATGAGAAAGGGATTGATAAAACCTGGTGTTGGTTCCTTTAGCTAAGAAAAGGGCTCTGTAGCAGCAACTATGTGCATAACTGCACATAGTTAATAATAAATAATCACATCCAGGGATTACTTTAGGATGTGGTTGTCTCAGAAGAATGTCAGTGTAGGCTGGACAATGAAAACTCAGTCACTAACTCCATCACTAAATTTGAGTCTGTTTGTTTGAGAGTTATTAGAATCAGGTGGGTTTAATATTTGTTTTTTGGTTTTTGTTTTATTCTTCAAGCAGAATGGGGGCTTTTTATAGAAAGAAAATACAGTTTCAGTAAAAAATAAAGGTACATTTTATACCTATGCTGTACCAGGAAGACTGAGGCCAGGCTTAGAGAAGCTAGGATTCTTATCCAGATCATTTGTTTCAAAGCCAAGGGCGGGAATCAAGGTAAATCCCATATTCTCTTCCCTAGAATTATACCAATTTTCAGAACTGAAACATTCAACAGTTTAACTTGTGTTATATCATATTTTATATGAATGAGTTCATCTACCAACCAAGTTACATGTGTTAAATAATAATACATGTTTCCAATTTTAAACCAAGGGACATATAGCTAATTGTCAGTGTTTCTTATCACCTTGAATTGATTTAATCCTTCCAGGGAAAGTGAAACTTATTGTTTGTATTAATGTCTTTAGTGTTATCATGGAAAATTAGAGATGAGGTCCTTCTGGAAAATTTCTAAATTCCTCAAATTCCAACCACAAAGTCACTAATATTAGTCTCCATTTCGCACATGAGGGAATGTACGAGACACATGGACAGTAATTCACTCAAGTTCGTATAGCTAGGAGATGGTATGTAGTCAAAAAGATAAGTAAAGAGGGTATATTACTCTCATTATGAAAAATAAGAATTCTAATCTAAGAAAAGTATTTAAAGTTGTATTTAAAACTTTTGTAGAGTCACCTTATATATCCAAATACACATCGGACTGACATACGAACACTACTGTAAAATTGTTGTTGAGAATATTCTTAATTACGTAACTCACTGGCCCCTATACAACACCTCATTTGACAACATTTCCTTCCTATAAAAATTTGGCTTTCTTTGAGAGAGTGATGTATTTCTCTCTTCGTGTGAGTAATTAAACTCAGTCATCTTTCTACTTTGGTTGTCTGGAAAACTACCCAGTTGCTGTAAATTGATTTTCTTCTCTAAGTCTTGTTTTTCCTCTTATATGCCATTTTATTTTCTGAATAACATCACTTCAGTGAAATAAACATAAATACCCACTATATAGTCAACCCAACATTAATAATCCACATAATTCACCTGCTTAACAATGAGGGAGACTTCATTGTCAGTAAACTTGAAAGCTAAGGATGTGATTCCCATTCTCTCCCTCAACCAAAGCATTTTATTCTCAGCTGTTCTGACTTAGGAAAAGAACCACGATTCTTCATAAGAGGGGAAGCAGGACTACTGGGTGATCAGTCTTTCCTAGTGGAAGTTTGGCTTCTAGGCTCATATTGACAAAGTCCTCTCTTATTTTCTTTGCTTGAGCTCTATTGTTGGAAACATACCCAGTATTGTAAATGCATATTGCCCACAGTTCTTGCAATTGGTTAAAAAGAAAACAACAACAACAACAACAACAACAACAAAAACCAACCCAGGATCAGTGGTTCTGGCCTGTAATTCCAGCATTTTGGGAAGCTGAGGCAGATGGATCACCTTAGGTCAGAAGTTAGAGACCAGCCCAACCAACATGGTGAAACGCTGTCTCTACTAAAAGTACAAAAATTACCTGGACGTGGTGGTGGGGGACTATAATCCCAGCTACTTGGGAGGCTGAGGCAGGAGAATCGCTAGAACCCGTGAGGCAGAGGTTGTAGTGATCAGAGATTGCACTCCAGCCTGGGAGACATAACGAGGCTCCATCTAAAAAAATAAAAAGAGAAAAAAAAGTGCACAGGAACAAGATAAGAAACTAGCTCAACTGTTACTGGGTTGAAGATTTTTCTTAAATTTTCTCTGTAAGCCTTTCTTTCTCTTTAATATGCTCTTGAACCTGAGTTGGTCCTTCATTGATAATATATGAACATAATATAAACCAAATAGCATGAAACACAGAATGAATATAATATAAACCAAATAGCATGAAACACAGAAGGGACAACTGTTTGAAATGGCTGTTTTGACATGTTCTCTTCTCTAGGCAATAGAGCAGTTTTCATACGAATATCAAACATTAGTGAGCTACTGGTAGAAAAAAATTGATCAATTCACTTTATTTTCCCAATTAAAATCTGAGTACCTCTACTCAACGCCAACTTTTTAAATAAATATGTTTTTTCATTATTCCTAATGAGATAAAATAGCTATTAATAATAGTTAACATTTTGAGGACATACTATGTGCCACACACTGCACTAAATGCCTTACATGTATTTCTTCCGTGTATTCTTAGTACCTTGTGACAGAACTCAACTCTATCATTACAAGAATTTCTTTAGGGCAGCTAGACTATTCTATTTCTTTGACATCCAGTAAATGCTAAATTTATTTTTCTTGTATAAATGCAAAAAAAAAAAAACCCACTTTATTCTGGGAAGAAATTCAGAGGCAGGAATAGGTAGTGAATATACTTTTTGGAGCAAGAGGAAGAATACATGCGGGTAATTAATGTATAACCAGAAGAAATGAAATCTCAGAGATGGGAGAATACTGCTGAAGACCTCCATGTCTATTTCCTAACCTGTAACAATATATTTCTTAAGAAAATATCGCCCAAGAGAACAGAATTCTCCAGAATGCCTTTTCACATTTCACAAGAATCTGCACTGTACTCTGGTCATCTTCAGGGTAAGGCTTCAGGTTTGAAGGAATTTCTAGATTACATCAAACGCCAACACTGACATCTGCTGGAAATGCACATTGCCCACAGTTCCTGCAGTTGGTTAAGTGGAAATAAAGTGCAAAGAAACAAGAAGAAACATTTGTTTTATTGAGACTATAATCTTGGCAAACAAATTTTTAAGAATAAACATGGCCATAGGATTTTTACTCTAAATTACTAATTGTTATATACATAAGTCTTAGCATGGTCCAAATAACGGTATTTGATATTTTTAAAAGCAAAACATTATACGTATCTCTGAATATGAAGAATTTAATTTCACTCCATGTTTCATAAATAGCATGGTTATTGTTCTCTGGATTACAGAAAAAATTAAATTAGTTGGAGGCCTCACTTTTCATGGATATGGAGAGCACAGTTTTGACAAATGATTTGTTGCTGTGGTTTATATTATTCTGCCCTTTCTTCTAAGTTTTCTTTCTGCTGTCTCACTTGTGATAAGAATTAGGTATTTGAGGAATAGTCAAATTGAAGAAGAATACACTTTCCTACACTTGGTTACATATAAATTTTAAGTATAATCGAATGCAAAATATTCCTTGCTACATTAATCTTTCATTTACTGAAACTTTTCAATAAAAGAAAAATAATTCTGCAAACTTAAAAATTATTTTGTTTCATTTTCTCAGAAAAAAATCTGTATATGTTCCATGGATATCTGTAAAAACTACCTCCTAGTTTCGCAGCATAAGCCATGCATGTCAGGAAATATTAATATTTTCTTCTGAATTTATCTTATAAGTTATCCTTTTGGGAAAATATTTATTTTGTCCCTTTAAAAAATCTTTGTATTATAAAATATAGCAAGTAAATACAAAAAGTATATCATATACAAATGTGCAGCTTCATGTATTATGGAAAGATGGGCACTCATGTAACCACCACTCAGATAAAGAAATAGAACACTGCCAACATGTTTCAGAAAATCCTCATCGCCCCTTGTGTATTACATTTCATACTTTGCTCCTTTTACAGTTTAACCCGAGTATACATTTTTAAATATTGTAGTTTAGTTTTGCCTTTTGCTGTGATTTATACATCTTCTTTGATCAATATTATTCAATTTTATGAACATATAACCAGTTTTTGAACCAAAGCATTCTTGATGTGGAGCTGTTTCTAATTCTAATGCTTTAATAAGCATTTTTGTCCAGGTCTTTTGGTGCATATGCAGGCATTTCTGTTGGATATAAATCTAAGGATGAATTTGCTAGCTCATAGGTTATAGGTCTTCAACTTCAGTAACACCAATGTATTTTAATAATGTGGTTTTACCAGTTTGAATTCTACCCAGCAGTACATAGTGTTTCATGTACTTCACATCTTTGCCAACATCTGATATGGATACTTTCTTATCTTGGCAATTGGGATGGAGTGAGTAGAGGCATTTCATTTAGTTCTTAATTTGTGTTGAATATCCTCTTTTATAAAGTATCCGTGTAAACCCCTTGCCCTTTTTCCTAATGGGGTGTCAGTCTTTCCAAAAACATATTTCCAGACATTCTTCATAAATTTTGTTTACTTGCCCTTTGTTGTTGTGTTGCAAATACCTACTCCTATTAATACAGACCTATAACAGAAAAATCAGGATTCCTTTAATGAGCTATTTTGGCTTGGAGACTGTTAACCTGGCTGAAACTTTCCTGGAATTGTGCTTCAGTTTGAAAATGTTTCTACCCTAGTGCCCCTTCCTTCACAGGTGTCAGGTCTGTAGGACAGTTTGACATCTCCTTTTAATTTCTCTGGCTCCCTCCCCGCTAAGTCTCTTGCATTTTGATCCATCTTGGCATTTACTTCCTAGAGGACCCTAAGTAATACAGTACCTGTACTTATTATCCCAATTTGCCACCATGTTGTCTCTTATCCAACAGTTGGTTTCCTTGCATGCAATTTTGCCTTCACAAATCCTCTGTCCGCAGCCACCAGAATAATCCATCTGTCCATAGTTGCCCCCTGAAAGTGTAAACTCTCTATTGAGGCCCATCAGATCTCCATAATCCCATACCAGTCTATCCCGTCAGTGTCTTCATCTGGCCCTCTCAGCCTCTCATTTTATGTGATAATGATATCAAATTTGTTGATGCCTTCCACTCAGGTCTTGTATTTGTTTCCTCTGTGCCTTAGTAAGGTGGCCTCCTCTGCCTGGGATAACCTTCCCTCCTCTTTTCCTAAATACAACTGCTCATCGGTTTGCATCTCCTCCAGGAGAACTTCTCACATCACCTCAAGCTAGATTTACTGCTGGACCCCATCAAACACCCTACCCCCTCAATTCTCCTAGGTCTTACATGTTACTGCCTTGCGCCTTTCTCCCCAAAGGAATCACAGCCTCCATCAAAGCAGCAACATTACCTTACTCATTTCATCTCCATATGTCTAGTGTTAGCACATACATAGCTCAAGGTAATCAGTAGATTTTTTTTGTAAAATCCGAAGGGGTAAGCTCCAGTAATTTATTAATTTACTATTTTTAGAAACTCTTAAAATAGAAAATAATCGATTAGTTTGTTCAAGTGTTTTGAATCATTAGAGAGCAAGTTATTTGTATTTTGGGAGATGACACAAGTAAAACGGTGATTGCCCAGAGTTTTCGTCATTTTAGGGAAGCTCCACCAGAGGGCGAGCAAGAGAAGGAAAACAACATAAATTAGAATCAGTCGACTATTTTTTACTGATAGCAAATCTGGAGGAAAACTTTTAAAATGGTAATACTAATAACTAGCATGGTGGCTCACACCTGTAATCCCAGCACTTTGGAAGGCTGAGGTGGGTGGATCACCTGAGGTCAGGAGTTCAAGACCAGTGATGGTGGCCACTGGTGAAACCCCGTGTCTACTAAAAATAGAAAAATCAACCGGGTGTGGTGGCACGTGCCTGTAGTCCCAGCTATCCGGCAAGCTGAGGCAGGAGAATCACTGTAACCTGGGACGTGGTGGTTGCAAGGAGCTGGGATAGTACCACAGCACTCCAGCCTGAGCGACAGAGTGAGACTCTGTCAAAAACAACAACAACAACAACAACAACAACAAACACTGACTAAATTGAGGTCTGACTTTTGTGGAGAACTAGTTTATTTGTCCATCCTCATCTATTTGTTTTTGAAATAAGACTAATAAATAAACGAATACATTGATTTTATCTTTTGGAGTCTTGAAAAAAATGCAATGAGGCAAGTATTTCAATACTTTTTCTTGTATAAAATATTTCCATCATATACATATGCAGGTGGTGGGTAAGAATTTGATAATAACAAATGAAAGAATTTCAAATTTCAAAAGATAGCTACATTATACCAACACATACAATCAAGTTAAAGACACAGTATCATTAGAGTTTGTAGGACCAAATGTGGGTGATTATCACATTTTGTCTTAACCAACTTAAGGTCTGGTTGTACAATTATAGAAGGCATATAGTAATATTCTCCTTATCCTCGTGAACATGATAATGCTTTCAGAAAGTTGCATGACACTGAAAACCAAAGGAAAAATTGAATTTGGGGAAATTTGTCTTCCAACAACCACAGACCTATCTTCTGGGCTCCTTCTCCTCCATTGCTCCTTAGGAATCAGTGGCCTTTCTCTTTTCCCATAACACTAGGCAGTCTTTTAGCATATCAATTTTCAGTTTGCATTTTAACTAGTTGTTGACACATATATCTTGCCCACTCTTCACTGGATTCTTTGAGCACAGACTTTTGGATTGAACTGTCTACCACAGTGCTTAGCAGATTAGCATTCCGTAAATTCTTATGAGAACAGAAAAAACAAAACAATGAAGACAGGGTGGAAGAGGGATGAAGGGAGCCAAGAAGGAAATAAACTAACATGGATTTAAGTCACTTTTCAATAAAGTCTCCTTAAAGTTTTAAAAATCTTATTAACTATTAATTATTAAATTCATGTCTAACTCAGTGATTGTTAATTAGCTGCGAACAAGTGGGAAAATTGTAGGAGAATATAGTGGCTCCTCAGACCCCCTTATCAAATGAAGTAATTGTTCAACACACATTTTCATAATGAGGGTTCTCCTAGGAGCTAAGATAGCCTAAATAGAGATCAGAGCTTTGAGTCCTATGAAATAATATAAAGGGAACAGGATGAAAGAAAAACACACACAACTAATTAAAACAAGATAAATATGTTAAAAAGCATTCAACTGTGAATATATGTTCTGTACGAATCAGTGTCCACTGCAGTTCTTATAATTTGTTCGCAAGTGGATGGCTTATGTTCCTCCTATGCTCTGCTGTTGATATTAATTAGCACAGGTTTGAGGTGCCGAGGGAAAGAAACCAAAACATAAATAAAAACAGTTCAGCAGATGGTAAGGAAAGATAAATGCAAGGCAAGAGATTCATAAGTTCAGAATTAGAAATATTTTAAAGGATGCAGAGAAAACATAAAGGTATGTTCTCTTTCACCACAGATGCTTTATAAGAAAATGTTCATAATGTATACCACTCATACCAGAATGTTCCTTCCCACACATCCTTCTCTCCATAGACAGTGAGTTAGGTAATCACATCTTTGTATTCAAGCAAGGGAAGTTTTAAACACATTCTAAATTACTGTATTTGGTGGTATAGTTTGGGCTTTTGGGGATTTAGGGGCAGTGTGGGCTGGAAAATACCCGTTCACTTCTCCAGACTAATTTTCAAAGAATGGAAGGCACTGAGTCAATCAACCTTTCTACTGTGTTTGCATTGTTTTCACAATCTGAAGAGTGTGATAGAATGTTCCTCATCTGCATTTTCCATCAAGGCTAGAAGACAGATTTAATTAAAATTCGTGTATACAATCAGCCAGTTCCTACTAAATAAAAACTTGATGCTAGGCTGTAGGTGCTTCATAGACATAAGACTGGTTCCGGCTCAAGCCTGTAATCCCAGCACTTTGGGAGGCCGAGACGGGCGGATCACGAGCTCAGGAGATCGAGACCATCCTGGCTAACACGGGCGAAACCCCGTCTCTACTAAAAAAAAATACAAAAAAAAAAAAAAAAAGACTGGTTCCTCCTAGCAAGAATGTATCTGTCTTTGGAGCAATTCCAAACCGTAAACAAATTTGAAATATCAGAACAAAATGAGTACTGAAATACAGTTAAAAGCAATACATCATGAAACAAATAAAGCTAAAAATAATGCTTCATAGTGTCAGGAGGGAAAATAATACTTCTGGATGCAGTAGCATTTAATTTGGCAAGAAGGATGAGTCAGTATCCAACAGCAAAGATGACTGGACAGTGTATGCCACTGAGGTAATGTTATGCCACCTTTAACAAGGTCTCTGCTCAAATGTCACCTTCTTAGAGCACACCTTGCTCTCATCTCCCACATTATTATAGTTACCCTGTTAGCAAATCCTCTTAAAGTATTTTGCACACAGTTATCTTTTTTTGATAAAATTATAATAGATATTAACCAATTCTGGTGACTCAGTATCTTTTAGAGTTGGGCAGGTGATGAGATAATCCTAAAACAAAAAGATGATTTAATTGATTAAATTAAATTGAGAGGCCAAGGTGGATTGCTTGAGCCCAGGAGTTCAAGACCCACCTGGGGAAATAGGAAGA
The DNA here is from genome assembly GCF_003255815.1 of Theropithecus gelada. Taxonomy (NCBI): domain Eukaryota; kingdom Metazoa; phylum Chordata; class Mammalia; order Primates; family Cercopithecidae; genus Theropithecus; species Theropithecus gelada. The sequence continues at coordinate 139,663,435 of NC_037669.1, forward strand.
CCCCCATCTCTACAAAAAAAATTAAAAAATTAGCCAGGTGTGGTGGTGCATGCCTGTAGTCCCAGCTACTTGGGAGGCTGAGCTGGGAGGATTGCTTAAGCCCAGAAGGTTGAGACTGCAGTTAGCCATGTTTATGCCACTGCACTCCAGCCTGCACAATACAGCAAGACCCTGTCTCAAAAAAAAACAAAAAACAAAAAACAAAAAACAAAAAACAAAAACAACCCAATTAAAAAAAAAAAGAGTTTTATTCATATCCTTTTACTATTTTTCACTAAAACAGCATACATATTTTACTAAAACGGCATACATATTTTACTGATTTGGCAAGATGTTTTCTATAATTTTTCAACTAACAGTGATAGGTAAATGGAAGTTTTGTAGGACGTTTTAATATTCTGAAGATGACAAACTGACTCGCCTAAATAGGGAAATGGTCTAAGAAAAAATGTGAATAATTCGAAGTTTTTTTTAAAAAAATAAATTTAAAAAACAGTGAATATTTACTAAACTAGAAATCTCTGAAAAGCCAGGCAGTCTATTATCTTACCACTAAAGTTACTTTCCTGTGTGATTAAGTCATTTTTGAAAAAATGCTTTGTAACTATATAACACTTTATGATACTTCACTTAATTATTTCCTAATTATTGAAACATTTCCTAAGTATTGAGACCAGGATTTTGTCATTATAAAAATGCTGCAATGAATATGTTTATTCAAAAATATTTTTCAATATTCAAGTTAATTTTTAAGGATAAAGTGAGTTAGACATTAAGTAGGGTAGTCATATCATTGTATTCCAGAAGAGAATGTAGTTTTAATTTTATTCTAAATTATTTTGTGGTATAGAGATTCGGACTAGTGAGGGAGGAGAGAAATACTAGATCAGTGTCTATACAGATGGAATTACATACTCTGCATATTTCGTTTTAGTCATTACACTGTAAGGTTCTTGCCATTGATCCTGGTATAGCATCATATACAGTATATAACTAGATTCTAATATATGTTGAGGTAGTACTAATTTAAGCATTCAAAAACCTATGATGTAACATGTTATAGAAATATACTAGTGTCGCTGAAATGTTACGAGGTATTATTTTGATAAATATAATACAAATATTTAAAATACATTATTTAATGGTACTTTCATTCTATTATTTGACCTTCAACACAGTTAAAATATTTGAAGGGGGATTTAGAGTTAAGCTTAGATATGCCTAAATGGTTACTTTCATATTGGGTCTAAATGGGCTAGGTGGTGTCTGTGACCATATCAAACTGAAGTAAGAACTATACAAAATTTTCAGATTGTCTGAAACAAAATTTTCAGATTCACCATATCAAATTGAAGTAAGAACTATACAAAATTTTCAGAGTTAATAAAAAAGTACTTGATTCTGGGTTTGAAATACTACACATGAAGTAACAGCAGGATTTGCAGTGGTGGTAAATTAGAAGATAGTTTCATTGCTAAACAGGAAAGATAAAACTACAGATAATATAAATGAATAGAGATAGTGTGTACCTGGCTACTTTGAAAGGGATGTGTAATCCGAGAACTAGGAAAAAGTTGAATAAGTGGAGTGATTTTTAAAATGGATAAATAGCAATCATAGCTAACATGTATCAATTACTTGCTATAAGCCAAGCACCTTTCTAAGCTCTTTTTATGTGTTAGCCCAGTTCTTTCCTCCAGTCATTAAACCAGAATGTCTGCTAGTAGGAACCAGTCATCTGGGGGATTGTATAAAAGTATTGATACTTTTATTGAGTTTTATTTTAAAAGTATCAATACTTTTAAAAGATCCCCCCGATAATCCCAGTTTGCAGCAAAGTCTGGAAACCACTCAACAATGGTGCAGTATTGATATTCTTGTACTTATAAAGTGGAAACTGAGTCACAGAGAAGTAATTTGCCAAGGTCAAACAGCTGACACATGATTCCAGGTGTTCTGGTTTTTGAGCCCTTCTTCAACCACTGCAATGTCTCCCCAGTGCTTTAGTGACTAGTTCCTGTAAGAAAGCAGCTGGTATTCAAAAGTATGTCTCAGTGAAATAATAGATTGCTATGTTACTCACCTTTAGTGTCATTCCCAACTTTAAATTCCATGAGTACCAAGGGTATGTGATGGAGTAATAGCTCTAGCAAATGATTTTGTTCTCCAAATGAAAAACGAATGACTTCTAACAGAGTCCCATTCTGTGAGCTGAGGACCCCTAGTGGGCATTGTAATAATAACTCTTCTGAAAATAATTTTTCAGATGCATGTATATGCTGTTGTGATTAACAAAATAGTTTCATTTAAAGTACCGCAAAAATTACAAGAACTTTTAGTTACTGAATTTTTTTCAATGAAAAGATTTCCAAAATATCACTAAACGGAAAGAGCCAGATGTCTTGATATTACTCAAAAAAGGCTGTGAACTCCTGGCTTTAGACTATCATCTTCAGGGCAGCCATTCTTTTTGACAAGCGGCACCCAGAACAGTTGGACCTACTGAAAATAACAGAATTGTCCTTTAGAACTCAACCAGTAACAGAACTGTATTGATTATGACTAATACACCTATTTTTATTACAATAAATTTTAGAAAAAAAGGCATCAGCCTACAAATGAGCATTTGTAACCCTTGACCAAATACCAAGTGCCAGTCAGCATAAAGTAGAACTAAATGATACAATGTGCATGTTCTTCATATTGAAACTTTGGCATTCACTGGCTATCTGTAGAAATTGCAAAGCTTATATGTGATGCCAGGACCCACTTCAACAAAATTTTTAATCCACCATTTAAGAAATTCACACACATACACACACCTCAGAAGTAGTATCATGGCCTGGCTCATAGTGCATATGCATACATTCTTTTATCCCTCTGAATACAGTGCCATCATCTCTCTTGGACTGCCTGATTTCCAGTCCTAGTCAGCAGACGCAGCAGTCAGGCAAATAACATTTCTTTAATAAAAGATCATGATCTATAACTTTTTTTCTTACCGTTTTTCACCCCGACACTTAAAACTATTTCAATCGGCACTTAAAGTGTCAGACAGGGAAAGGCAAGAATTTCAGAAAACATTGGGCACAGGATGGCAATCTATCCTGATTTAGATTCTTTCTCTCATTATCAAAGGATAATTAGTGAGAAAGACAACAAACGCCTTCCTTGCAGTTGCAATCAGTTAAAACCAGGTAACAAACTTGTACATCAATATGTTTGTAAAGATACATATTCATGAATACATGAAACTCGCAAAAATAATTTAGTATTCAATCTCAGATACACAAATATACTTAAGAAAGAGAAGTTTTATTAGGGCAATTTCACTTTATTTTTCCATACAGCAAAGTCAACTACCGCAGTAATAATAAAATAAGCATAAAACAAATTGCAGCCCAAGACAAAATACATAATTTTAAGCAACTACAAGCAGAAAGTAAGTTGTGATTACATAATAGTAAAACCAAGCACATTTGTCCTTTCAGCAGATGAAAGTGGTAGGGTTGCTGATAAGTGCAACATTATTAACCAGCTGGAGTGAAGGCTGGATACACTAATTCTTTTAACAAGTGCCCATTATCACATTTTGCATTTTTGAGTGCTTCTGAGTTGAAAATTAAAACCGTGAAATTTGAACTGCGTTTTATTTTTCACCTGCTGAAAGAACAGGATCCTACAGCAATTAAAAAACAATCACATAACAACTATAGCTACAGTGTGCTGTTTGGTTTGCCTGTTTATGATTTAAATTTTGTGAAAGTCAATACTCGTTTTGAAGATTTTTTTTGAACAATAAACCACTGAAATTGGCAGAAACTGATCTGAATAATATATGTTCTTAGTATAGTTCTTTCTCTCTTTTTTTGTTGAAGTTTTAAACATGCAGTAGTTTTGAAAAATGTAAGGAATATCTGATCCATGATTTCACCTTAATGGTAGAAGTACCTGCTATTTTTGGTAATGATCTTCAGGCAGATTTGGCCCCATGGAGTTTTTGTCAGTCATGAGGGTTTGAAAGGATGGCGTATCTTTCCAGCTGAAAAAATCCTGGCAAACTACAAGCTGTCCACAAGAAAGCAAAGCAACATGTTTGAAGGGGTATGGAGTGCTAACTCTGTGCCACTTTTGCAAGCAATTTTGCTCAGTCTGTCATTGTATTAGCCTTAACAAAACTCCTTGTAATTATAGACGTTTTTATTCAAAATAAGATCTTACTATTATACAGGTTTCTCTCTTTTGACTATATACAGAAGTGCAAAAAGTCAACCTTCTCTCTAGACGTTCCAACATGCTAAATTGCAGCATAATCAACCCTCAAGAGTTTGCACACACGCTATAATTTTCATTACGTAAACTTTGAGTATTTGGATTATCAACAAAAAGTCCCTTGTTCTTTATTGATTATGCAGCTTATTTATAACAAGGCCTGATATTCAGGGATTTCAAAAATATTAAACAATATTTTAACATTTGAAATGGATACAGTAGAAAATAAATTTTATTCTAATATCTAGGATCTAGATCTTCTTATAATAACTAATTACAAACAAAATAAATCATCAAAATATTACTCAATTGTCTGCCAGGATTGTTGCGATAGCAACAACTTAACTTCTTACTTAGCAATGATTATATATTTATAAGATATCCATATAAAAGATCTTTGTTCTTTTAATGAAAACTAGACAAGAACTAACAATGACTGACATTCTTACACTGTAATATTAAATCAGTAAAATATAAATCATTTAGTTAACAATACGAATATTCATATGACACTACATGTAATTCAAAACTGAGTATGTTATGAAGGAAAAACTACTTTTTTTTTGTATTTTGAAAAATTCATCGGTAAAATCTAATAAAACAATAGTCTATAAACTGAAATGGTATTCAATTGTTAATAGAAAATGAAAATCTAATAAATGTAGGAAATGAAAAACTACATTTTAACAAGAAAAATAAGTAATATTCTATAATGTAACTAACTACAATAACATGTGAAGTCACCATTACTTTCTTAACACGATTGAAATTACATTGGTATGGGTTCCAACCCGTAATGTAATAATCTAAGGCTTTAATAGATGTACAGTACAATCAGTAAAATCAACACATCAGTCTTATATTAGAAAGCATCTCTCTCAAGCATAAAAACTTGCAGTAAACTTGGAAGTATGGAAAGTTCTATAACTGAACTTTCACTTCTCCCATTCCATACTATAACTACCAGTGACCTGGCCCCTACTTCAGCAATTTTTAGAACTGCCGAACAGAGCAAAAATATCCTTTACTAGCTGCGACATCCAAACCTCAAAAAAAGGAATTCCTTTGGATGATTCCATTCTTAAAAACTGAATGCACATCTATTTTTTTTTAATTTTGTAAAAGGCTTTCTAAGGCTATAAGCAGTTAATCTGAACAAAACAAAACAAAACAAAAATCACATATAAAATTCACCCATGTACTTAACCCACCCAATTACTAGGTTAATTAAACATTTCTCATTTTCATATTTTGGTTTATCATGCATCTGATGACAGTGCTGCTTTCTTCTTTGTTTAGAGTCACTATTTTGAATGTGACTGTGATGAAGCATTTAAGCAAACGTGAAACCATTTTTGCAAAGCATTTATAGTCTTTTGACTTTTGACAGAGGCTATAAATAGAAGCAAAATAATTTCCTCAAACATTTTTTGTTATTGTGTCTCAGAAATGGCAATCCCTTTTGAATAACATGTTATACAGTATAGTATGCATAAATATTACACTACAATGCATTAAAATAATTTTACATATATCTATTATATATATCTCCAGTATGTGTGAGTTTATCTGTATTGAGAGAGTTTGTGTTGTGCTGTCTATTGTTACTGTAAAGTTAAATTGGCCATTTCTGAGACAGCTTTGGTTTCAAAAAAAAAAAAAAAGAAGAAAAAAAAAAGAATGGTGCCCTTTGACTGATTAGTACTAGCAAATATGCAACAAAATGTGGCTCTGAAAACAATAACACTGAAGAAATAATACTCTAATTTGATGTACAGTCTATGGCACTTCATGAGAATCCTTAACAACATGGTACTTAAAGCCATGATGTGCTTTAAAATATACACAGTTGTGGTTTTGCTTGGCACATTCATCTCTGTCAGATCCCTCCCTCACCACGTCTTACAATCTATTACATTAAAAATATTACTCTTAAACAAAAATGACTGTGCATGCACGCTCTCATCTATAATGGCAATTTTAAATACAAGGTGCACCTTTGTTATTTGTAAACCTTGAAAGAAATAAACTTATTTTAAAAAAATTATATCTTGGTCTACAGACGTACCAATACATAATAGAATCATGGTTACACCATAGTCTGTCTTTTCAAGATGGCATGAATATATAGGAAACTAATTAGGTATGCATCTTTGAATGCATAACTCTGTGCTAGAAAAGAAAGACAATGTTGTTCTTTTAGACAGGAATATCACCTCAGCACAAATATCAATTAAATGTACAAAGTGTATAGGCAACAGTGTGCAGTGGATTTCCATGTTGTCTTTTCTTCTGGTTAACATGCAATATGTGGATGTCTTGTGGCTGAGGAACTTTTGTGTGTGTTGCTTGACGATATATACAATATGGCTAATGACCTCATCCTTTACTCTAACCAAGCACACTGTCCTTTCCTCTTTAGCATGATCTACAAGGGAAAAAGAGAGAATCTTTGTTAGAACAGATAGTATCTAAAAGCAGTTTCTAATATACATTTAATATGAAAATTTTCTTTTTGATTAAGCAGTATATTCACAAGTTATTATATCTTCATATAAAAACAAAAACCATTTCACAAGAGTAGACAGAACAAAATCTGTCTATCATTTCTATACGAACGAAATAATGTGTACAATTTAATAAAACTGTAGAATGTGCTAAAAAATTTACTAATCCTAAACTAAAAGTATAAAATACATTTGCAGAATCAAGGGGCATAATATACACAGTTCTTTTTTAGCACAATTGTTGTAGGGCAAAATTTAAACTTACTTCTTTTCGGCAGTTTAATAAGGTTTCAAGAGTAAAGGTCTGGTCTACAAAATTAAAATTCATGTCATATGTTCTATTAAACAAGATTTATTCTATTTGGGTGCTTGATTAGCATAATGCAGGTTTAGAAAAAAACAGAATGATACTTTAAGTGATGGCTTTGGATAATTCAGTTTGTTGAACTTTTTTCTCCTAAAACTAAGAAAATAAAAATCATTCTTTTTGAATTACAGAATTATTACTCATGAATTAAGTTGTAATAGATACTACAATGTACTTGTGGATTAACAGTTCCAGTTTTTACAAGAAATTTGTTCTCAGCAGGGAATCTTTACATATGTTAAAAGTATGCTTCACAATACAACCTTGAAAATGAAAGAAATCACAATCTAGTGACTCAAAAATCAGTTTAAATGTTGCAACTCCTCATGAAGATGGGCAACCATTTGTTAAATGAACGGAACATTAAATGCTTAAGCTTCAAAGACAAATCTACTGGTTTGCTAATTATTTTTAGAATTTATTTTTTCAACCTAGATTATTGCTAAGAAATAGAATACAGTTAAATATATACATACCAAACACACCTAATTGACTATAAGAGCTTGAAACAGATTGCTTTGGCATGTCAAACAAACTCTTCTTCTAAACCAACAACACTACAAAGTAATGCTGCTGCTTCTAAAAATGTGCCTATTGTTCAGAATCTGAACCTTTTTATCAGAACTGCTTTGAGAAAACTTATGAAATAGACAAAATCAATTTTAATAATTCACGACTGCAGCAAGTCTTTGGCAGTACTTTTCCGATTGCGCCTATCATTTCTTTCTTAAATGGCTATTGAATTCTGCCTATCCTCCTTTCCTGCACGGGCTTTGACTTTGTCCAGCTTTGCTACAGATTAACATCACAAGAGTTTCTGAGTTGGTTCTCAGCCACCATCGTTTCCTGACTTGGCACACTGTCCTTCTTTTACAAGGCCTTTACACCTCCACTGTCCTTAGAACAACACCCTCATTGTCCAAATTCATTTGTTTATGGATCCTGTTGGGAATAGCTGCTCTTCATCTTTGCTCTAAGAGAAATTTCTTCAAACCTCTCTTATTTTACTATATTATCCTGAAATTCCTTACATCTTTATCTTATTATTTATCTTTATCTCCTTGCCATGGTAACTAACACAATGTAGCACCAAAAACTCATTTGTAAATATGTTAATACACAGATAAAAAAAGGAAGCAACAAAGAATGGTCACCCATCTTAACCAATTTCAGTTTTAAGCATACTGTCGCTTTCTAAATATAAAAATAAGTAATTAACAAGCATCTGAGCACATGTTATAACTTGAATGCACGCATACTGGACAAAGCGTATTCCTATGGATGAAAAATGGGCACCTTTGTAAGTATTTAAGACAGTGTTCTTAAAGACAAAATACAAGACATTTTAAAGACTAAATACAACACTTTCAAACCATTTTAAAAATGTTGCAATGGCAACATTTTCAGAATTATATGATCCTCTGAGGTAACTACTTTAAAGTACCTAAGATTCATTTGAATATGTAGATTTGTGTGTACACATATATGTGATTATGTGTATATATTTATTTAAAGTGAGACTCACTACTTTTTTTTTTTTTTTTGAGACAGGTCTTGCTCTGTTGCCCAGGTTGGAGTGCAGTGGCACAACTGTGGCTCATTGTAGCCTCAACCTCCCGGGCTCAAGTGCTCCTCCCACCTGAGCCTCCTGAGTAGCTGGAACTACAGGAGTGTACCACCATACGCAGCTGATTGTTTTATATTTTTTGTAGGACAGGGTTTGACCATGTTGCCCAGGCTAGTCTCAAATTCCTGGGCTCGAACAATCCACCCACCTTAGTCTCCCAAAGTGCTTGGATTACAAGTGTGAGCCACCACGCTTAGCCAAACTCATTATATTCTAATGCCCCTGTGTATGGTGGTGCATGGGATGAAGTGAGTACATGGTCCCATTTAAGGTTTAGCCAAAGAATAAGAAAAAAAAAAAAAAATAAGTGATAATCTACACCAGGGGTCAGCCAAAATACTGCCTGTGGGCCAAATGTGATGTACTGTCTGTTTCTGTAAATAAAGTTTTACTGGAACACAGCCACACCCATTTTTTACATGTGGTCTCTGGCTGCTTTCATGATACAATGGCAGAGGAGAGTAGCTGCAACAGAAACCATACGGCCCACACAGCAAAAATACTTACTGTCTGACCCTGTAAGAAAGTTTGCCAACCCTTGATCTATACCTTCTAACTACTTTTTGGTCATATGTTTTATGTTTGTGTTTATTTCTAATCAGAAATTTTAAAAATTTATTTTCTCTTGACACTTTGTATATTTAAGTGATATTAACATATTTGTTATAAATGTCTGACAAAATTCCTCACAACCCATTTAAGATAAAAATGTGACCTGTATATAAATATTTTCTCAGAGATTTTGCAAAATTTTAAGTGCACTATACGATTGCTATCTTAAAAAAACCCAGCACAAATATGCTACTATATATTACATAATGAACTTACTGTTTAGTGATGAAAATTCTACATCTGGGTAACATACTTGTGGCTAGTCAGATGTTCGGCAGATATTATGGGTATCTAGCAAATAAAAAATTATTTAATGAATGATCCATGCAAGCAAGCCAACAATCAAGAGATGAAAACATTTTAATATTAAATTTTTAAAGAAAAGTGAAATTCAGCTGTGAGGTGATAGTCCTTATCTGGTCAACATAACAGTAAGTTAATGTAAACTTAAATGCCAAAGTAGCAACTAACTTTAAAATCTTCATGTTAAATACTATTCTGTAAATGTTACCAGCTTTTAGGAAATAAGATAAGTAAAACTATCAAAAATTCATGCAGAGCAGTATTGAAAGAAGCCCTTTTTGTTGGCCTACACACACACACACACACACACCCCTGTGGTTTCAGTTACTTAGTAATCATTCAGAAATCAGATAAGGAAATGTCTTGCCTATTTTTGTGCAACCAAATTTCTGACATTTTCGTTCAAATTAGGGTGTCTAACTATTTTTTTCCAAATTAAAAATACCAGGTAAGAATTATAAAGCAGTAATTCAAAGAACTAGGTAAGAGCCTAAGTTTACTTCAGAACATATTTCTGAATCCTGATGGCACCTTTTATTGTATTTTAAATGGGCAAGAGAATTAGAGAACTTGAGAGAAAATACAGTAAGAAACCAATATAGAGTTGACTTATTTCAATAGTTCCCAAAGTTAGAACTTCAAATTTGTAGCTTGATTTTTCAACCTGAAATTAATGGCTGCTAACCTAAGAGAGGCAGCACAATAGACTGAGACTGTCAGAGGACTGAAGACACGGGTTCTTCCCCTAGAGATCCATTTACTGGCTGTGTGACCCTGAGCAAAGCAACTCATTACTCTATGCTTACGTTTCTTCTATAAAACGATACTAATCCCATTTCAGCAATGTTGTTGGGAGAATAATAAAATCACATACACAAAGGCATTTTGTTGCTGTTTTTTCAATTTAGACATCTTAGGCTAATTCAACATACTACAATCCACAGTCTGGCGTGTATATTAATATGTCCCTGTTTTATTTCCAGTTCTCAGCTGACATTTTTACACAATTTTACAGCATTGGCAAATGGCACGAAAATGTGCTCCAAGCATAATGAAGCTTCTCATACCATTTTTCCTGCTGCTGCAGGACAGGATGTTGCACCCAACAGTGTAGAAGCATCAAGGATGGGGCTGTCGAAACATACCAAGGACCTTCAACACCAATCGATGCAGATGAAGGGCCAGCTATAAACTTCTGCATGCATGCAGGCTGCATTTTGTGGCATCAGCTATTTCCAGCATTGCTAATGTACTGTAGGCATATACATATGTATGTATATGTAGATATAATATATGTGTGTATATATATATCCATTCCCTTTTCTTTCTTTTGGTTGTCAAATAGTATGAAGACCCAAGATTATGCATGAAATGGTCACAGCACAATGCAAAAAGTAAAGTGTCCCCTACAACCCAGGTGGCCAAGGGCATGTTGAAATTTGCTCTGCTATAGTTCTGCTTACACCAGCAATTCTACGGTCATACATGGTACACGCATGAGAGTTCTTTATCACTGATTTGCACCACAGATGGATTGTATTGAATCCATCGCGATAGTTCTACCAAAGATTACTTATTAACATGCCACATATGCACCATCTAGCATTCTTGTAAATGAGTCTGATGTGTTCACATAAACCCAGGGCTATTTTGACAAGCTTCTGAAAAATTAATGATTCTTTGCCAAGAAATGTTTAAAGCTTGACTGAAACGTTAAATTCATTTTTGTATTCTGATTTTGAAAGTTTTGAATGGTTGTACTAATAGCTGAACGTGATGTATTTTAGAACAAGGGTGGCTACTCCTCACAGTAAGAACAACAAATCGATGTCTTAATTGGTCTTCCCTTTCCAAGGGGGAACATGTTGATTCTCATCTGATACTAATTCTTTTGAGACTCATTTGACTACATTTAACCTTCACCTGTGGATTATCTGAAATGTGGCTTGGCTCTATTTTTTTTCATACACTGTCAACTCTATTGAAGCCCAAATCTATTTTACATAAATGAAACTTGAAATCAACCAGTATTTTCTAGAAAATATTTTTAAGTAGAATCAGAAAATGCTGGGTGAATAAATGTCAATTTTTAAATTTTAAAATATTTTAAATCATCATTTATTTTAAAATAGTTATTGTATATCATAAAATTTAAATTTATGGAACAAATCCCTTTCACTTGAAAGTACCCTGCATAATTGTTACTCTATAAACTTGCATGGAATACAGAATGATTGTCAATTTGCCATACTTAATTTCTTTTCTTTTCATTCATAAATCTCCAACATTTATGCAGGGTAATTATAAAAATAAGAGCATTTAGGATTTTTCTTTCACTGAAAGCAGTGAGAATAAAAGCTTAGAAATGCTATACACAAACAATTTGTTTTGAATCTGCTTATTAAATGATTCAGATTATAATGAATTTATAACAAACTTATTTACAAGAGCGGTCATTTGTGGCATATGTAATACATTTAAATATTTTACTTTCTATTAATCATTTAGGCAATAACTAAGAAACTGTATATACCAAATGTTTTAAATAAAAACTTTAAGATGGCCTCTATTTTTGGTTGGTCAAAACACCTGCAAGATTGGTTGAAACCAATGAGAATTGCTTGTGTAAATATCATTTTAGTAGCTTCAGAAATGGAGCTGCGACAACTTTGGAGCACTTATAAATGGCATAAAAGCATTCTGCTGCTCATCATAGAATGTGTAGGCCAACAAGAGGTATCTTTGAAACCCCATGCTTATTAAAGCACCCTCTACAGCCCTCACGTACATACGATTCCCACTGACCTCAATGGGAAATCCACATGCGTAAGGGCTGTTGGATTGAGCCCTATTAGAGTTGTTTTTTAAGAAACAAAGCTGTAAATTAGCAAACCTGGTTGGCTGTGGCTGTTGCAGCGAAGGGAACACTTGTGGCAGATGTTGTTGCTGCGGACACAGTGGCTGGCGTAGCACCGTGCACCATGGGAACTTTCGGAGGGAAAATCATATAAGCGAACATACAGAAGAGTGTAGCAATATGGAAACCATGGCAACATGGAAGAGATAATTGGGCATGGTATTTATCACAGCAATAAGCCATGTGACAGGACATCATCACCAGCGAGTGACATGCAATCACAGCGCAAAGCAGGACAACATTCCAAGGAGAGAAGGGGAGGAGGGATGAAAGAGAAAAAAAAGGGGGAAAAAAGCTTGTTACCATCAAATCAAGAAAATTGACACAAACAGGCTTAATATGCTAAGTCAAAAACAAGAATTTTATATAGTGTTCATAGTCAGACATTCAAAATCTAAGTCAAAATACAAGTATTTACTTCATATATACAGTTATCTGTTTGAATGAAAGTATTTTTTTCTCATTTACTATTATAAAAATATACAGTATATTACTTTCATGAAATAGATTTTTTTTACACACCAGAACTCATAGTCCAATCAAAATCCACCAAAGGTGACTAAAGGAAACTCGTGTGTGTAAAGAAAACGTTTATGTGAGTCCATGTCAATTAAATAGAAAATGGCATTTAATTGACAGGTGTTAGTAAAGGGGAAATGGACTTGCCCAATAGATATAAGTTAAACTTAGCAGTGGATTTTGAGGGGCTGTGAGGTACACCATAGGTTTAAGATAATCAAGAAACAAAGCTGGCACCTACCAACACTTGTAGCGGGTGTCATGCACAATATTGAGCCTGCCCATCATGCATTGCAACAGGAAGGTGGATTTGAAAAGGGAAAAGAATTAAAACATCCCATCACACGTGTAATTAGAAAATTCATTTGAACAAAGAAGAAAAATTGTTATTATGGGAACAGTGGCATGTAACTGTCAGCACAATCAAATCATACAATAGCACAGTGATCAATTAGAACTAGTCTCAAGTGAAGAATAAAAGCCAGTTTAACTGTGTGCTGGTACACTTTGTTTCTCTTAAGTGTTGCCTATAAACAAAAGTATTTTGGAAGTAATTTAAATCCACTTAGTTCTTTTAAAAATAATATTGTAATTTGTTTTGTTTTAATCTGATTACTAACCATCTGGTCGTTTTGCTATTTCTGACTTTAACTTATAAATGCCTTAACATTTTCTTCATATCAGGCACATATTAACTTATTAAAGATATTATTTATTATTAAATACTAAATAATTCAATGTACAAAACTGACTTAACAATATAATGAAACCCAAACATTCATTTTCATTCTTTTTGTTTTATTTTCCTGTTCATTGTAGCAGCAACCACATAAACACGAAAGGGGTTGTGATTATTCATACAGGATTTGTATTTGGAGGGATGCCAAGCAATAAATTTTACATAAAACAGTGAAATTTCTGCATTTCCTTCGTTTGAAATTAAAATGTAGGAAAAGCCTTAAGGGGGAATATAATTTCTTATAAATATCAAATTGGTTTACTTCATGGTATCTAGGAAATCAGAGTGGTTTTCATTGCTGGTTCAGACCTTCAAGACTTCTGGGAGTAGCAAATGTTCTACAAAATTTCACACACAAGAAACTGCTAATTAGACTTCAATAAAAACCTTGAGTGGGAGATAGTGAAGATATATACATCACATATGGGGTGTTAGCACTGATGCTGACAATTGTTCAACCATGATAAGCAAAAATAAATGTTGCAAATATAGATAGTCCTTGTTCTCTTTGACATGTAAATATTGAAAATTTAACTTATTTTACCAAGTACAAGGCACTTTCCCATATGCAGAACCACTGTTCTTTCTATGGGATTATTTTAGAATTCTAGGTTTTAAAATATCAAAGGATTTTATATTTCTATCTAAATCTTGGCATATCCTGTTTAAATACTAGCAGCATCTGGGACGAACATTTGTTAGAAAAATATCTGCCAAATGAATCTTGTCAGAGATGGCCCTATAAAATAAAGCTGCCATTGAGAAACTCAACTTAAACACGGATTACTTAACTGGCATCCCTGTAACAGCTGCAATTAGTTTGTCATCACAATTAGACTGTGGGCACAGTGATCAATGATTAAACTCTGTAATGAATCTGGGGACACATCCTATCAAGTGGAATAATATTATATTGACAAGCATTAAGACCAAGATCTCTGTCATTTGCTACTACTACTGAGTCAAAGACTTGTGAAAGACAAACAGAAACAAGCCGGTAATAACAAAGAAGTTATAATAATTTGAGACAGTAGAGCAAGCAAAACTTAATACCAGATTTACATCTTATAAAACCATTACTGTCTTAATGGTAGGGTGAGAGAATTGGAAAAGAAATGATGAATGATAAAGAATAATGTGATAAGTAATATTAAAGCCAGTTTAAATATTGTACAGGTTATATGTTCCATTATTTATTATTATGATGAGACTTGCCTACTGTATTTCATCCCATGCATAATTAAGCCTGCACATGCTGAAAATGAGTTAACCTTATACTATCTCTCTAAAACCCTAAAGCTATTATGATTTGAATTTTAGTTTGAGTTATCTTCCTCATTACCATTATAACCAATGCACACAGTTTTGAGAGGCATTTGCAGCAAATAAACATAAGGCAGCAATGAAAATACTAGCCAGGGTGCAATAACTCACAAATATGAGGACATAATGCTGTAGGACCCACTTACCAAAAACGAAAATCACTTTTGAAATGACCTTGGTTTCCATCTTTACTTTACATGGGTTGATTTACTAATAATAATGCACAAATGGCCAATTTAAATTTTTCCTCCATTTTCAGCACAAAGCAAAATTTAAGTGAATGTATTTGTCAATTTCCAATTTATCCTACAAAGATATTTGTAGAGCAGAATGGGGTGCCTCTAAGAAATGTGTTATTTTAATTGCATGACTTTTTAAATCAAAAATTTTAATTGATATGTAGTAAAATGTAGGAAAAACTAGGATGATAATTTACAAATAAGATGTATGCATACTTAAAATTACTCAGCATAGAAGGGAAATAAGTAGAAGGGAAAAAAAGAATTGTAATGAAGATTTAGTTGGAAGTTAGAATTTCGATGTAATAATTCAGTCCTATTTAGGTTGATTATAAAAAGTATTAAGCTGATTAAGATCTTCTAAAAACAGTGTATATCATTTTAAGACTAAAAGTTAACAATCAGTTGGATTATTCTCAAAATTGGTATCCAAACAAGCAGTACCTTCTTTATTTTTATTAATTATAAGTAATTTACTAATATACATAATTATAAATTATTAAATGTATTAATGATACTAAATGTGACAAATCTTTTTGTTTTTTCTTCTTTCTATAAACACAACTCTGCCTATCCCTGCCCTTAGACCTACACCACCACCTAAGAAAGTTTCCTGGCCTTTTGTTGCCTTATTCTTGGTAGAGTTGTAATACAAGCCAAAGTTGAAGTTGTTTAAAGCAAATGTATTTTCAGAACTGTTAAAACTCAAAAGCTAACATTGATTGAGGGAGATATGCTAGAGAGGGAGACAAGAAGTGTGATTCTCAAGATGGTAGGTAAGCAAAAATAGTGATTAGGGCAGAGAAAAAAATTCCTCAAGATTGAAGTGGCAGGCAGTGTGCAGCTCCACAGGTAGTTGGGTAGGTAGCCTGTTCTTTCAGAATAGCCTTGCAGACATCAGGCCCTCAAGGGCATGGGAGCCTGAAGGGCATAGACAAGGAAGCCTATATCCAAGGCAAGCACAGAACCTCTGGAGTACCTGTCTTTAAGAGCTCTCGCAAGCATGGACAATGATCATATCAGCAGTGAGCAGCTGTGACTGATGAATGAAGAATGCATAGTCTGTCTGAGAATACTAGACTGCACAGGACCTCCATTTGAGGTAAGGTCAGGAGAGAGAGGGAGCTGGGGGATGTCCTGGATTCCCAGTAACGCCTGTTATTTCTCTCAACCCAGGGAGACAGAGATCAGAGTTCAGAGCTAGACTTAATTTCAATGAAAACAAATGGTGTAAAGGAAAGTGGTATTTCTTATATACCCTAATTTCTTGAGTGAAAATTCACACCTATAATATATATAGATCCTAAATTATGTATAATATCTACAAATAATCAATCTGGTCCTGAAAAGGGAAGGTTAAAACAAGTATATATCTAAATTTGAGAAAACAAAACTTTAATATGAATTTAACCTAATACTTATATTTATCTTTAAATGAGGTATTAAGTGTGAAACACAATGGAGTTAGGTGATCAGTAAGGGCTACTTCCACTCTCCCAAATCATTTTTAAGGTCTTCGTGTAATAAGCTCATATATATTGAGAGATTAACCAAGTCAGTCTGACTTGAGTTCAAGTTGTACTGAAATCTAAACCTTACAAAAGCTGTTTAACTTGGGGAAAATCACTGTATCTTACTAGGCTCCAAATTACTCATTGGTAAAATGAAAATATTAATGCCAATCTTTTGGGCGTTGTGAAAAAAAAAAGAGATAATATATGCAAAGCACTCAGTGCAGCATGAAACCAGAGCAACTATTCAATAAAATGTAACTCTTTTGAACAAAATGTGTGAAACAATCTGGCCTAAGGCAATACGGAATTGTAGGGCTTGGAACTGAAGGGTACAGTGTGTGTCCTATCTAAAGGATTTACATTTATTTAGTCTTCATGTAAACACTCTTAAACAAAAATATTTCTAGATACTAGATTTTACCCTTGGGCCATGAGTTTGCAATCTTTCACATAAATACTGGTATGCAGTGGCATACATTATTGAATGAATAAATGGAAAGATGGGTGGATAAATGGGGGGATGAATAGATGGATGAAAACAGAAGGACAGAGGAAGGGAGGAAGGAAAAAAGGATAAGAGAGGAAAGGAGAGGGGAGAACAGAATGATAGGAGGATGTATGTATGTATGGCTGAATGATGCTTAGATGGGTAATGTCCATATTAAATCCAATTCTGCTCTTAAAAGTTAAAGCATGCAGTAATTTTTCTTAGTTAGCTGGCTGGCTTGTCACTGAACCCTGATCTTTTGCCAGCAACCTACTCTGTATACGCAGCCACCTGCTCTAAGAATTTAGCTAACCATGCTTCACTGTAATTTGAATAAAATGCATCTACACATCTGAAGTTATCATTGAAGCAACAGACTACAGACATCTAAAATTCTGAGCTGCAAAAAAATAAAAGAACTCCATTTTCTTCCCAGTTCCAATAAAGCCTTCAAAGTGTACCTTCCAAATTATTAAATTGTGATCAGATCAGATTCCTTGATCATCTAATTCTGTATTATTTGTCTGTAGAACAACAAAACTTTGGAAAATGGCATTCCTTTTCTCCCAGGTATTAGACATGAGATTACATGTGAATTTGTGGTTAAGATACATTTCCTTTAGTTCTCAAAGGGTGTTTTTTAAAAACTGAATTAATTGACAAAATTTAAATATTGAGAAATTTCACATATAAACTTACAAACGTCCAGAATATCTGGGAAAAAATCATAAGACTTAGCAACACTGTATGTCAGGGCTACTGTGTTAGGTTGTGCGGGTTTCTTACAACCAACCCTACAAGGCATATACACAATCAACTGTGGTTTACACAGTCTATGATGCAAATGGAGCCACAAAGCGTTTGCAGTGGATAGCAGGTACAACCTGCCAGGCAGACAATTCTCTGAGGCAACAAAAGGCAAAGTATGAACATTGACTATACTCTTTAGACTGAGTCTGTGCTCCCCTGTGCCACCCATACCCCACAGCTCCCAATTTATTTCTTGCTTGACTTGTGTTTCCTCCCTGGCCCCTGAGGCTTTTGCATTTACATTCCCTGCATTAGACTTCTTTCCTTTCTGACTGTCTGACAAAGTGGTGGGGCAGAAATAACGATGAGCTATCCATTTTAACCTTTTCAGGTCACAGGGTCAATTTTTGTGCACGCAGGTACATATTATATAATGAAAATATTTTAAAATAATCATGGAGTCACTACCTACTTCTACTTCTGATTATGTGATTAATAAAGGTCAACGTGCTGCTTCAGGCCCTTAAAACTGAGTTGCAAATAAATGTTATTTTATGTTGCTAACGCAATAATTTCACACTATATTGATTACATTTGAGAAATGTGTGTGTGTGTGTATATATATATATTTGTTATTGTTTTGTATGTTTTTTTTTTTTGAGACGGAGTCTCGCTCCTCTGCCCAGGCTGGAGTGCAGTGATGTGATCTCGGCTTGCTGCTCCGCCTCCCTGGTTCAAGCGATTCTCCTGCCTCAGCCTTCTAAGTAGCTGGGATTACAGGCATGCATTACCATGTCCGGCTAATTTTTGGATTTTTAGTAGAGACAGGGTTTTGCCATGTTGGCCAGGCTGGTCTCCAACTCCCGACCTCAAGTGAGCCGCCTGCCTGCCTCCCAAAGTGCTGGGATTACAGGCGTGAGTCACCATGCCTGGCCTATATTTGAGAAATATTGATCAAGACTGGAATATCTCTGATGCAAAATGCATCGTAATAAATGCAAATATATCTAAAATTTTTTCAGCATATTTCAATTAATGCAGATTTTATTTAAATTAGCAATGCTTACCCTAGCACAGAGAGACAAGTTTGATTCTGATTTATGAATGAGTTTATTTTCTCTAATTTGAACTTTACCTAGCATCTTTGGCTCTATCCACAGACAAAAAGCGATTCTAGGGAGACACTAGTGTCACAAGTAAGGGTCATCAAAAACCTACTCTAGGGAGACACTAGTGTCATCAGTAAGGGTCATCGTACCATGCAACTGATGGTTATACTTATTTAGAAAAAAAAAACTATAGTCATTTGAGTGTTGAAAAAACTAACATGAAACCTATTTGATAAAATAGATTATTTCAGCTTTCTTTAAATAGCATAGATTTGTTTTTCAGACTTTAGTAGAGAAACTATCATATTTTTTAAGACTAGCCAAGTACAGTAGTGAGAAGAGGGGAATGAGTAGAACGAGAAGTTCAATCTGTAACTGACTGTGAACAATCAACTGAGATAACTCACTACCATTGGTCTAGCTGAAACTGTCATTTTTCATGGTAATGTTTTAGCCAATAAAATAAACTGACAAAAATAAGACTTAATTTCTTCAAAGAGATTATGATAGCTACATATAATGCCTTGAAACTTTGCTCATCTGACTACAGAAAAACTGATGGATTGTTTGTTGGGGGCAGTGAAAATCTAGGGACACAGCAACTTGCACAAGAGCAAAAAGATTAATTTCTGAAAAACTATACATGTTGAGAAGAAAGTTATAATATTACAAAACTTTGTAAGAGAAATGTGAGACTACAGGTCAAAATGATTTAATTTTTGTTCTAATATGAACAAACTGCAATTTGAAAGATACTATTTCATGGGTACAAATATCATTTTATCCATGTGTCTGGGGCACTGGCTATTTCAGCTAGTGGAATATTCTAGTTAACTGTTACCTCATGTTTATTTTACATATGGATGACTGATTTTCAAAGATGTACTACATAAAAAGTTATGGTTAGTATTAAAAACTCATATATAATTTATTCTTTTGTTCATGAATCAAAAACAAATTCACATTCTCTCACAGCATTATGAACCTAATACACTGTAAATACTGCCAATATAGTCTAATATAAAATTGGGAGCTGGATTTTTGACATATATATCTAATCATTAATTTAATTAATCAAATATTTTATTAAGTAAGTCTTTTACCATGGTATTCTCAAAATAAGAGTGAAGCGATAAAGAGGAAAGTGAGATTAGAGTTTCTGGTTAGTAAAATTCCAGATAATAATAAGTTTATATGTATTTTCTGAAATAAATTCAGAGTGAATAAAAAGAGTAAATTTCCAGGTAATTAAATGAGTAGCTAGTCTCTGTTTTAAACTTTGCAATTTGTGTGAATAATTCTAGATTATGTATCCATTACCAAATTGAAAATAAGCTGAAACCACAAATGTAGAACTCCATAATAAATTAAACATTGAGGAGCACTTAGGGCTCTTTCAATATTAGCTTAGGAACAGTCAAAATTTTAAGCAGTGTACTGATTGATGCCACTAAGAGCCCTTTTTAAGAGCTCTAGAACACATAGTTTTTTTTCATTCTTGACCTTGAAAACAAAAAGGCTGAAAAATAAAAATCAAAACTGAAAGTGTTGTTTTATATAACTTAAATTAACTCTATGGAATAATGAAGGCAAAGGGGTCTTACAGCAAGAAAGTATCATAAAATAGCTTGACAGACATATAACAGTGTGGAGGAAAGAGAAAAACAAGAGAACTATATTTCATTTCCAAATTACACAAACACATATAAATGTATAAAATACCACTGATCCTTAATCCATATTTCGTTAAGCTAAAATCCTTACTTTTTAAGGAAAACCACATGAGACACCTCAGATAAGTTTCCATCATTGACCACCTTACCTGACACCTCATCTATAATTACAAACAAACTTGGGGTGTGGTTTATCTGCTCTAACAGTAGGACTCTCTGTAGATCATCAGATTCATTTATTAAGAAACCCCACCCCTTACCTGGTGGGAGAAACGCTGTATGCTGTTGTAACTGCATGTTGGCTAGAGCCTGTTGGTATTGGAAAATACCAGTGTTAAAGACTGCGGTGGCACCGTTGGTTTTTTCAAGAGCAGGCCTCTTTGGTAATGGGGGAAGTACAGCTTGAGGAATTCCCTGTTTAGTGAATGAGTATAAAAAACAAATACCAGTAAAAAGAGAAAAAGAAAAAAGAAAAATCAGTCGAAGGCTAAAATTGTTAGGAAGCATGAGCAAGCAAGCAGCAGAGCACTTAACTACCCGAGGGAAAAAATCCAATGAATAAAAAATTAAAGAAAAAAAAAAAAAGCAAGATAAAAGCTTTAAAGGAAGCATTATTTTTGTCCAAAACAAAATCTCACTAGTACAAGAGCACATGTTATAATGTGTTAAAGTGCTTTAGGTCCCATAATGCTTCAGGCTTTCTATGAGAAGCCATTGATTTGGGAAAAGAGGAAAAGCCGCACTGCGAGCTCCATGAGGATTGACAAGTATAAGCAATGTTAATAGTTAATTGTACAGAGTGACTGAAACAGATAAAATAAAAACTAACCCACTGCTCCTCCCCCCAGATCTACCTAGACATGCAAATGTCCCAGAGCATGCAAGTTTTTTTCCTTAAATACTGAACTATAAATATTAAAATGTAAATAATTCTACCACTAAAGCCATGCTAACCAAACAGGTACATAAATATACAGTCAAAAATACACTCTTTATGTCCTCCAACTATTTCTTTAGAACATTCTACAATGTAGTTAAACTGAATGTGGGCTGCTGGGCTTTCAGAATCTTTTATTGTATGACATCCATCTATGTACTTAGATTATAGTCTTTCTGCTAATTTTGTCAGGAAACCACACTCAGTTTTTTCATTGTACTTTATAACTCTATAACAGAAAAAAGGATATATATTTTAAAGTTGATTAAAAAAAAAAAACTTGTATCTACAATAAAGCTACATGCCAAGCTAAAAGGTGAAAGGTCATAGTACCAGGTCAAAGGTTGCCTCGAGGGGTCGCTTCAGTGATTTGACAGCCGACTGAGTCTTAATTAGCAGGCAGCGAGCACATGATGGCAATGGGCCAGTGGGGTTCAAGCGCATTAACATAAACAGCAAGCAGAGGTGCATCATGGGGGCAGCAGTGCATTTTTGGGTAGGTGAGAAAAAACAAATAAAAAAACAAATCATCGGAATGCCATATACAACGAATAACAAGACTAAGCATGCACAATAAAGGCACTACTGAGTTGTTATTGGGAGGATAACTCCTCTTTGTAGTTAATTACAAACAAGATACTCTAACAGAAAAAAAAAAGAGTGAAAGGAAGAGAGGAGGAGAGAGTCTGCCTTCTGTATTTTTGCTCAAGTATCCATAAACAAACACAGAAAAGATCTCTCTCATGATTAATATCACTGTTATGAAATACTACACAGTAACTTTTAAAATGAGTATTTCATTGATTTAAGTCACATATTTATGTAAAAAATGACAACATTAAAACAGCTAAGCAAAGAACAAAGAATGGGCTCATTAAAATCAGCTACTAGATCACATTAAAATTTACCTTGAGAATATAGTTTAGTAGCTATTCTTAATGATCCAGTTTCTAACTCTTTGAGTACTGCTGTCTCTCTCCTTTCTATATAATGGCATAGTCAAGCTTCTCTAGTGTTACTATTATGTTTATGCCACAATATTATTTCAGACAATCTAGAGAGTATACTACTCAAAATCCTGTAGCTAATTCTAAGAACAATTTTGTTGAACAATTCTCCTAAATAGTTCCAGATCATGTTATTGTTAAAAGCAAGATATATGTGAAGAAGAGCCTTGATGTGCAAAAGAACACACCAAAGGAAAACAATGGCTGATTAGATGGCACACAGAAATAAGAAGACCGAAAATGGCAATATCGTTAAATTGAAAAGGAGACAGGTGGTTCTTTACAAAGCAGAGATTTCAGAAACCCTACATCCAGAATAAGACAGATTAAGAGTTAGGCCAAGGGTAGGAGCAATCTGAACCATTTGAGGAGTTACCCTCACTTCTGTGAAAGTAACTTCTTTATATATTGTCTGGGATACCTGAACAAACATATCTTCAGCAATTTTATTTTAAAAAAGGTTAATAAATGAATAGCTTGTAGTCAGATAGAGTTGCTCACTTTGCTTTTCTGACTGCTAACAAGGAGAGAGCTGATATCTCTACTCACCATGGCAGCTGCAGTGGCTGCAGCCTGTGCAGCTGCAGCCTGGTTGACCTGGTATTGGGCAGCCTTGATCTTGGCTTGCAAATGTGCAGGGGGATGAAAGTATTTGCACTTTTCCCGAGAGCATCTCCCTTTGATGTAATCCATACACACAGTGACTGTGTTGTCATTGGTGTCAATCATTGTGCTGTCAGCAGGATGCGCAAACCGACAATCATTTTCTCCTCTGTTGCAATTGCCACGTTGGTACTCTCGACATACCTATTGAGGTCATTAAGTACATGAGGTTTAGTCAACATGAACAAGAAGAAGCTTTCTGAAGATT